>NW_028157809.1:27500-45286 GCF_964263955.1 Coregonus lavaretus
TGGAGCAGAACTACAAGGTTGGTGATCGGGAGCTGTTGGCTGTTGTCAGAGCCCTGACTGTGTGGAGGCATTGGCTCGAGGGGGCGAAACACCCTTTCCTTGTCTGGACTGACCACCGTAACCTGGAGTACATCCGGGCAGCGAGGAGGCTGAACCCTTGCCAGGCCAGGTGGGCCTGGTTTGATTTTACACTATCCTATATACTGGGTACTAAGAATGTGAAGGCAGACGCACTATCACGGCTGTATGACACAGAGGAGATGCCCATAGACCACACCCCTATACTCCCGGCCTCCTGCATTGTGGTGCCGGTAGTGTGGGCAATGGACGCGGACATAGAGCGGACATTACGCACAGAGCCATCTCCACCTCAGTGTCCAGCTGGGCTGCTGTACGTGCCGTCTCTTGTCCGTGACCGTCTGATCTATTGGGCACACACGTCCCCCTCCTCTGGTCACCCAGGTATTGGCCGTACAGTGCGCTGCCTGACCGGAAAGTACTGGTGGCCTACCTTGGCTAAGGACATGAGGGTGTATGTCTCCTCCTGCTCAGTGTGCGCCCAGAGTAAGGCCCCTAGGCACCTCCCAGCGGGTAAGTTACAGCTCTTACCAGTTCCACAACGGCCATGGTCCCACCTGTGTATTGACTTTCTCACTGATCTTCCCCTCTCTCAGAGTAACATCACCATCCTGGTCGTTGTGGAACTCTTTTCAAAAACCTGCCGCTTCCATCCTTTGCCCGGTCTCCCCACGGCCCTGCAGACTGCGGAGGCCCTGTTACTCACGTCTTCCGGCACTACGGGGTGCCAGAGCACATAGTGTCTGACCGGGGTCCCCAGTTTACATCCAGGGTCTGTAAGGCGTTCATGGAACATCTGGGGGTCTCGGTCAGCCTGACCTCTGGGTTTCACCCCGAGAGTAATTGGCAGGTGGAATGGGTGAATTAGGATGTGGGTAGGTTCCTTCCGTCCTACTGCCAGGACTGGCCAGGGGAGTGGTCAGTGTTCTTGCCATGGGCCGAATATGCCCAGAACTCTCTCCGCCACTCCTCCACTAACCTCACGCCATTTCAATCTGTTTTAGGTTATCAGCCGGTTCTGGCACCGTGGCATCAGAGCCAGACCGAAGCTCCTGCAGTGGATGACTGGTTTCAGCGCGCGGAGGAGACGTGGAACGCTGCTCACGTCCACCTCTAGCGCGCTGTGCGTCGCCAGAAGGCCAACGCTGACCACCACCGCAGTGAGACCCCGGTCTTTGTACCGGGTGATTGGGTCTGGCTCTTGACCTGGAATCTGCCCCTCCGCCTGCCCTGCCGGAAGCTGAGCCCGCGGTTTTTGGGGCCGTTCAAAGTCCTGAGGAGAATAAACAAGGTTACCTATAGGTTACTACTCCCTCCAGATTACCGTATTAACCCCTCGTTCCATGTGTCTCTCCTCAGGCTGGTGGTGGCTGGTCCGCTCCAGGAGTCTGAGGTGCGGGAGGTCCCTCCACCCCCTCTGTACATCGAGGGGGCCCCGGCGTACTCCGTCCGTTCCATCCTGGATTCGAGGCGTCGGGTGGGGGGCCTTCAGTACCTCGTGGAGTGGGAAGGGTATGGTCCGGAGGAGCGGTGCTGGGTCCCAGTGATGGATATCCTCGATGAGGGATATCCTCCTGGCCATCCCCGAGGCCGGTGTAAGCGCGCTGCTGGAGCTGCGCGTCAAGTGGGGGGTAGTGTCACAACTTCCTCCGAAGCTGCCTCCTCTCCTTGTTCGGGCAGGCTTCACCGTTCGTCATCACCGGCCTTCTAACCACTGCCACTCCTCATATCTTCATTCCATTTGTTTTGTCTTGTTTATTACACACACCTGGTTCATATCCCCTCATCAGTACCTGTATAAGTGTTCCCTCTGCCCCCTTGTATTTGTGTGTGATTGTTTATTGTAGAGGAGATTATAGCTCGGTGGAGCTCGATTCTATTGTGTATCGCTGAGTTATTCATCCGTGTGCCTTTATTTCCCCAGTACACCGTTTGTCCGCACTGGTGTGTATTACGCATTGATGCGAACCTCTGTTTAATGATTAAACCATTTATTCCGTGATTTCCTCTCCTCCGTCTGACTCCGTTCAACATCACCCACTATAGGAAGCTTATAGAAAAGGTTGTATTTCTATCTAAAGATAAAAAGATAGACCTATGGTCGCAAAACAAGGTGGCTCATCACAGTACATGCAGTTGAGGCCTGAACAACAGAGCATAATGCTTTATCAATACTGTACCATTACCCAAGTGTTATGGAAGAGAGTGCAAGGTCACAATGAATGTGCCCTCTGCCTCCCGCCAATTCGGCCCATTCATTGTTTCACTGTGTGAATCATTTGCCCTTTGTTTTTATCAATTCCCCGCTAATTATATCACCAGCAATAATTTACCATTAGCCTAATCCCCATCATTATTGGTTTATTTCATTCCATTTAAGCGTTTTCTGTCAATTTCCTCGATGTCCTTTGATTGCGTTTGTCTGGTTTCACCGTCCTGCCAAATGTGAATGAGAGCGTGAAAACATAGAAATACGTGGCCTGCGCGCCTGTTTGGGAGACAGTACTTTGAGTTGAAAGAAAATTATGAAAGTGTTCAATTGATTAACTGTAATGCAATACTATTACTACCGGTAAGTCTGATTTAGACACATTTACCAGTCTAACAACAGAAATGAAAATAGCCTTTTACAAATGTAGAACCCGTTTATTGGTTGGGTCTGGCGAAGTGATTTCTCAAGGGGAGGCTGTGTAGTTTTGCCCTGTGTCCTATCAGATAGGACAGGTTAAGCCTGATAGAGGCTTTTGTTTTGGCTGTTACCAGTATACATGCGGAGTATACCAAACATTAGGAACACCTTCCTAATATTGAGTTGCACCCCCCTCCCCTTTTGCCCTCAGAACAGCCTCAATTCGTCTGGCAATGGACTCTTCAAGGTGTCTAAAGCACTCCATAGGGATGCTGGCCCATGTTGACTCCAATGCTTTCCACAGTTGTGTCAAGTTGGCTGGATGTCCTTTGGGTGGGTAGACCATTCTTGATACACACGGGAAACTGTTAAAAACCCAGCAGCGTTGCAGTTCTTGACACAAACCGGTGCGCCTGGCACATACTACCATACCCCGTTCAAAGGCACTTAAATCTTTTGTCTTGCCCATTCACCATTTGAATGGCACACATACACAATCCATATCTCAATTGTCTCAAGGCTTAAAAATCCTTCTTTAACAAGTGACATCAATAAGGGATCATAGCTTTCACCCGGATTCACCTGGTCAGTGTATGTTAATGTTTTGTATACTCAGTGTATATTTAAGCAATAAGACCCAAGGGGGTGCTGTATATGGCAAATATACCACGGCTAAAGGCTGTTCTTATGCACGATGCAACACGAAGTGCCTGGATACAGCCCTTATCCGTGGTATATTGGCAATATACCACAAACCCTGAGGTGCCTTATTGCTATTATTTACATTTACATTTAAGTCATTTAGCAGACGCTCTTATCCAGAGCGACATACAAATTGGTGCATTCAACTTAGGATAGCCAGTGGGACAACCACCACTGGGGGAGGGGGGGTGTAGAAGGATTACTGTTAGACTATTCCAGGTATTCCTTAAAGAGGTACTATAAACTGGTTACCAACGTAATTAGAGCAGTAAAAATAAAAGTTTTGTCATAACCGTGGTATGTAGTCTGAAATACCACGGCTGTCAACCAATCAGCATTCAGGGCTCGAACCACCCAGTTTATAGTTGTAAATCTGCAATGACTATTCACTGATATTTTTTTGCCGATATGGCGCCTTCACCGTTGGGTCACCAAGAGCTGTAAATAAATCTACACTTTAAGCACTTCAACCTGCCTTGCCTTCTGCTTACTTTTGGTGTTTTACACTCTATCGTATACTAAAGATACGGTTGCAAATCAAGGTGGCAGCTACATCAAAGACCATGCAGTTGAGGCCTGAACAGAACATATTACTTTGTATGTGTTAATACTTCACCTGAAGTTTCAATGTTCACATTCTGTGTTCTTAGTAATTCAACTATAAAATTCAGATAATGTCTTTGTGACGTGCTCCAATATCAAAGATTCATGTGATTTAGTTCTCCCACTGAAAATAATTGTTTACCCACGTTATGCGTCAGGTGCAAAGATCAAGAGTTGTGGAGGAGGAAAATGGGATTCATACACAGCCCATAAAGAACATCAGTAATTCAACATGCAATTCAACAAAACACCTTTTGTACTACGGATAGAAAATAAAACATCAAAGACGTCACATACAAGAATCCTTCACATCTTCAAGGTGAATGTACTCGTTCTCCACTTTATTATGACCAACTAGAGACTAGCTCAGAGCTGAAGGAGGAAAATAAATTGGTCTCATTGAGGCCTAATTCTACAACCCATGAATGTTTAATGTGGAGAGAGAACGATGCTCATCCACAGTAATCCAAAGGCCTTATTCTGATCATTACCATCGCTCAGTGCTCGGTGCTCGGTGCTCTGCTTGGCTGTCTTCCTACCTGGATCCAGAAGGCATTAACAGGGCTGCCTCTGAGACAAGATCTGCTTTACTCTGGTCTACCCTCAAGAGGAGAGAAGGAGGGGGAGAGGGAGAGGGAGGAGAACAAAAGAGAGAGGCGGGGGGGTGGGGCTTGAGAGAAGGTTCTACCCAACAGTCGTGGTCAAAAGTTTTGAGAATGACACAAATACTAATTTTCACAAAGTCTGCTGCCTCAGTTTTGATGATGGCAATTTGCATATACTCCAGAATGTCATGAAGAGTGATCAGATGAATTGCAATTAATTGCAAAGTCCCTCTTTGCCATGAAAATGAACTTAATCCCCCAAAAACATTTCCACTGCATTTCAGCCCTGCCACAAAAGGACCAGCTGCCATCATGTCAGTGATTCTCTCGTTAACACAGGTGAGAGTGTTGACGAGGACAAGGCTGGAGATCACTCTGTCATGCTGATTGAGTTAGAATAACAGACTGGAAGCTTTAAAAGGAGGGTGGTGCTTGAAATCATTGTTCTTCCTCTGTTAACCATGGTTACCTGCAAGGAAACACGTGCCGTCATCATTGCTTTGCACAAAAAGGGCTTCACAGGCAAGGATATTGCTGCTAGTAAGATTGCACCTAAATCAACCATTTATCGGATCATCAAGAACTTCAAGGAGAGAGGTTCAGTTGTTGTGAAGAAGGCGTCAGGGCGCCCAAGAAAGTCCAGCAAGTGCCAGGACCGTCTCCTAAAGTTGATTCAGCTGCGGGATCGGGGCACCACCAGTGCAGAGCTTGCTCAGGAATGGCAGCAGGCAGGTGAGAGTGCATCTGCACGCACAGTGAGGCGAAGACTTTTGGAGGATGGCCTGGTGTCAAGAAGGGCAGCAAAGAAGCCACTTCTCTCCAAGAAAAACATCAGGGACAGACTGATATTCTGCAAAAGGTACAGGGATTGGACTGATGAGGACTGGGGTACAGTCATTTTCTCTGATGAATCCCTTTTCCGATTGTTTGGGGCATCCGGAAAACACCATCAGTCCTGTGTCATGCCAACAGTAAAGCATCCTGAGACCATTCATGTGTGGGGTTGCTTCTCAGCCAAAGGAGTGGGCTCACTCACAATTGTGCCTAAGAACACAGGCATGAATAAAGAATGGTACCAACACATCCTCCAAGAGCAACTTCTCCCAACCATCCAAGAACAGATTGGTGACGACAAATGCCTTTTCCAGCATGATGGAGCACCTTGCCATAAGGCAAAAGTGATAACTAAGTGGCTCGGGGAACAAAACATCGACATTTTGGTTCCATGGCCAGGAAACTCCCCAGACCTTAATCCCATTGAGAACTTGTGGTCGATCCTCAAGAGGCAGGTGGACAAACAAAAACCCACAAATTCTGACACACTCCAAGCATTGTTATGCAAGAATGGGCTGCCATCAGTCAGGATGTGGCCCAGAAGTTAGTTGACAGCATGCCAGGGCGGATTTATTTATTTTTTTTATTTTTTTATTTCACCTTTATTTAACCAGGTAAACCAGTTGAGAACAAGTTCTCATTTACAACTGCGACCTGGCCAAGATAAAGCAAAGCAGTGCGATAAAAACAACAACACAGAGTTACATATGGGGTAAAACAAAACAAAGTCAAAAATACAACAGAAATACATATAATATACAGTGTGCAAATTTAGCAAGTTATGGAGGTAAGGCAATAAAATAGGCTATAGTGCAAAATAATTACAATTTAGTATTAACACTGGAATGATGTGCAAGAGATGATGTGCAAATAGAGATACTGGGGTACAAATGAGCAAAATAAATAACAATATAGGGATGAGGTAGTTGGGCGGGCTAATTTCAGATGGGCTGTGTACAGGTGCAGTGATCGGTAAGGTGCTCTGACAACTGATGCTTAAAGTTAGTGAGGGGAGATAAGTGTCTCCAGCTTCAGAGATTTTTGCAGAGGTCTTGAAAAAGAAGGGTCAACACTGCAAATATAGACTCTTTGCATAAACTTAATGTAATTATCAATAAAAGCCTTTGACACTTTTGGAACGCTTGTAATTATACTTCAGTATACCATAGTAACATCTGACAAAAATATCTCATAACACTGAAGCATCGAACTTTGTGAAGACCAATACTTGTGTCATTCTCAAAACTTTTGACCATGACTGTACACAAACAGATTAATGTAGGAGGTTATAGAGAGAGAGGGATATTATCAAACTTTTCCTTTAAGTGACCACTATAGTAATCAGAACACCTGTAGAAGCCCTGAATTAGAACACCCTATATTCTACATGCCCAGCATAGCCAGGGGAAGTAGTTTGGGCTGCGTTTGTTTTTGTTTGTTATTATTTCAAGGGGGGGGGGTCAAAAATGCCAGTGTTACAGAGCTATATCGGTCCGCTAATAAAGCACTATTAAAAGCCCAAATACTTTTGCCCGTACTACTTTTGTGATTTTTATTTATTCTCAAAAAAATAATTATAATTCAAAATGTTTTCATTCATATTTGTCAGGGGGTGCTGCATCACCCTCAGCACCCCTACTTCCTGCTGCTATGCTGCCCAGGTGACCTGACATGACATCCCAGTGTAAACAGTCTGGTGAGGGCTGTCTTGTTTGACAGGTCTAGCTACTTAAGACAGTCATCTGAGACGCACACACTTAGGGACATTTTTTAAGCCTGTTATTGTCATGCAAAAGCCTGCCGGTCTCACAGTAATTGACAGTTAATTAACATAAACATGTTTAGCATCTCCAGGCCTCCAAACATACAATATGTATATACAGTGCCTTCGGAAAGTATTCAAACCCCTTGATTAAATTGTTTTGTTTTATCATCAATCTACACACAATACCCTAGAATGACAAAGCAAAAACAGGTTTTTAGAAATTTTGGCAAATGTATATTAAAACCCCCCCGGAAATATCACATTTACATAAGTATTCAGACACTTAACTCAGTACTTTGTTGAAGCACCTTTAGCAGCAATTACAGACTCGAGTCTTCTTGGGTATGATGCTACAAGCTTGGCACACCTGTATTTGGGGAGTTTCTCCCATTCTTCTCGGCAGATCCTCTCAAGCTCTGTTGGAAGGTGAACGTTCGCCCCAGTCTCAGGTCCTCAGCGCTCTGGAGCAGGTTTTCATCAAGGATCTTTCTGTCTGTAATTTGCTCCGTTCATCTTTGCCTCAATCCTGACACGTCTCCCAGTCCCTGCCGCTGAAAAACATCCCCACAGCATGATGCTGCCACCACCATGCTTCACCGTAGGGATGGTGCCAGGTTTCCTCCAGACGTGACGCTTGTCATTCAGGCTAAAGAGTTGAATCTTGGTTTCATCAGACCAGAGAATCTTGTTTCTCATGGTCTGAGAGTCTTTAGGTGCCTTTTGGCAAACTCCAAGCGGGCTGTCACGTGCCTTTTACTGAGGAATGGCTTCCGTCTGGCCACTCTACCATAAAGGCCTGATTGGTGGAGTGCTGCAGAGATGGTTGTTCTTCTGGAAGGTTCTCCCATCTCCACAGAGGAACTCTAGAGCTCTGTCAGAGTGACCATCGGATTCTTGGTCACCTCCCTGACCAAGGCCCTTCTCCCCCGATTGCTCAGTTTGGCCGGTGGCCAGCTCTAGGAAGAGTCTTGATGGTTTCAAACTTCTTCCATTTAAGAATGATGGAGGCCACTGTGTTCTTGGGGATCTTCAATGCTGCAAACATTTTTTGGTACCCTTCCCCAGATCTGAGCCTCGACACAATCCTGTCTCGGAGCTCTACGGACAATTCCAAACCTTTGGCTTGGTTTTTGCTCTGACATGCACTGTCAACTCTGGTACCTTATTTAGACAGGTGTGTGCCTTTCCAAATCATGTCCAATCAATTGAATTTACCACAGGTGGACTCCAATCAAGTTGTAGAAACATCTCAAGGATGATCAATGGAAACAGGATGCACCTGAGCTCAATTTCAAGTCTCATAGCAAAGGGTCTGAATACTTATGGAAATACATTATGGGGTATTGTGTGTAGATAAAATTCATTTTAGAATAAGGCTGTAACGTAGCAAAATGTGGAAAAAGTCAAGGGATCTGAATACTTTCAGAAGGCACTGTAAACCACTGATGCACATTTTTGGAACATCTACATTTTAAAAAGTATAATAAATCAATTGAATATACACCATCACAGTAAATCCATTATTTATTTTAGGCAGGTCTAAAGAAACATTATGATATAAAGAAAATGCATTTCAGAAGAACAGAATATGAGTTGGCCTACTGTATGTTATCTGGCTATGCTCCATGCCATAGGCTGTAGGCTTGTTCATTTAGCAGACAAGATATGCTTATAAGTCCCGTGCCAATATTTTATATTATATTATTTTATAGTAAGAAGAATATAGTTGAACTTTAACATTCCGGAGCTAGTGTGCAGTGAAGAGGCTATGTTGACCATAAAAGTGATCATTTGAAACAGGTCCTATTGTTAGATTTAGACTTATTTGGCAACTTTAGTTGTGAATGATACAAACCTTAAAATGTCTTAGAAATAAAAGCATATATGGGCTGCATGATGCGACTATAGGCTATTGATGATTTGAGAAAGTCACAAAAAAAACTTGCGCTCTCTTGCCTCAGGCTGCACACACTGGGCGGCAGGTAGCTTAGTGGGTAAGAGTGTTGTGCCAGTAACCGAAAGGTCGCTGGTTCTAATCCCCGAGCCGACTAGGTGAAAAATCTGTCGATGTGCCCCTGAGCAAGGCACTTAACCCTAATTGCTCCTGTAAGTCGCTCTGGATAAGAGCGTCTGCTAAATGACTAAAATGTAAATGTAAGTGATCATATTTTTACCCATCAGATATTCTCAATTTAATCTTTGCTAATGTGTAAAATGATTTAGATTTAGAATGGCCCATTATCAAATGGGCATGAACAGGGGCAGGGGAAAAAATATGTCATCCGTATGCACTCACATAGCAAATGAAGGCCACTTTCCTGCTAGTTTGTTTTCAATTAAGTCTGGGTAGGCTACTCCGGTTATTTCAAATCAAATCACATTTTATTTGTCACATGCGGCGAATACAACAGGTGTACAAGCCCTTAACCAACAATGCAGTTCAAGAAATAGAGTTCAGAAAATATTTACTTAATAAACTAAAGTAAAAAATTAAATAAAAAGTAACACAATAAAATAACAATAACGAGGCTACATACAGGGGGTACCAGTACAGAGTCAATGTGCAGGGGTACAGGTTAGTTGAGGTAATTTGTACATGTAGGTAGGGGTAAAATGGCTATGCATAGATAATAAACAGCGAGTAGCAGCAGTGTAAAACAAAGGGGGGGTGGGGTCAAAATGATCACAAGAACGGTGAGCAAAAATCCCAGAACCACACGGAGGGACCTAGTGAATGACCTGCAGAGAGCTGTGACCAAAGTAACAAAGCCTATCATCAGTAACACACTACGCCGCCAGGGACTCAAATCCTGCAGTGCCAGACGTGTCCCCCTGCTTAAGCCAGTACAGGTCCAGACCCGTCTGAAGTTTGCTAGAGTGCATTTGGATGATCCAGAAGAGGATTGGGAGAATGTCATATGGTCAGATGAAACCAAAATATAACTTTTTGGTAAAAACTCAACTCGTCGTGTTTGGAGGACAAAGAATGCTGAGTTGCATCCAAAGAACACCATACCTACTGTGAAGCATGGGGGTGGAAACATCATGCTTTGGGGCTGTTTTTCTGTAAAGGGACCAGGACGACTGATCCGTGTAAAGGAAAGAATGAATGGGGCCATGTATCGTGAGATTTTGAGTGAAAACCTCCTTCCATCAGTAATAATAATAATTGGTCATTTAGCAGACGCTCTTATCCAGAGCGACTTACAGGAGCAATTAGGGTTAAGTGCCTTGCTCAAGGGCACATCGACAGATTTTTCACCTAGTGGGCTCGGGGATTAGAACCAGCGACCTTTCAGTTACTGGCACAACGCTCTTAACCACTAAGCTACCTGCCGCAAGGGCATTGAAGATGAAACATGGCTGGGTCTTTCAGCATGACAATGATCCCAAACACACCGCCCGGGCAACGAAGGAGTGGCTTCGTAAGAAGCATTTCAAGGTCCTGGAGTGGCCTAGCTAGTCTCCAGATCTCAACCCCATAGAAAATCTTTGGAGGGAGTTGAAAGTCCGTGTTGCCCAGCGACAGCCCCAAAACATCACTGCTCTAGAGGAGATCTGCATGGAGGAATGGGCCAAAATACCAGCAACAGTGTGTGAAAACCTTGTGAAGACTTACAGAAAACGTTTGACCTGTGTCATTGCCAACAAAGGGTATATAACAAAGTATTGAGAAACTTTTGTTATTGACCAAATACTTATTTTCCACCATAATTTGCAAATAAATTCATTAAAAATCCTACAATGTGATTTTCTGGATTTTCTTTTCTCATTTTGTCAGTCATAGTTGACGTGTACCTATGATGAAAATTACAGGCCTCTCTCATCTTTTTAAGTGGGAGAACTTGCACAATTGGTGGCTGACTAAATACTTTTTTCCCCACTGTAGGTGTTACTTTTGTCTGGGTGGGAAAGGGCAGTGTGGAGTGCGATTGAGATTGTGTCATCTGTGGATCTGTTGGGGCGGTATGCGAATTGGAGTGGGTCTAGGGTTTCCAGGATGATGGTGTTCATGTGAGCCATGACCAGCCTTTCAAAGCGCTTCATGGCTACCGATGTGAGTGCTACGTGGCGGTAGTCATTTAGGCAGGTTACCTTTGCTTTCTTGGGCACAGGGACTATGGTGGTCTGCTTGAAACATGTAGGTATTACAGACTCAGTCAGGGAGAGGTTGAAAATGTCAGTGAAGACACTTGCCAGTTGGTCGGCACATGCTCTGAGTACACATCCTGGTAATCCGTCTGGCCCCGCGGCCTTGTGAATGTTGACCTGTTTAAAGGTCTTGTTCACATTGGCTACGGAGCGCGTGATCACACAGTCGTCCGGAACAGCTGGTGCTTTCATGCATGCTTCAGTGTTGCTTACCTCGAAGTGAGCATAAAAGGCATTTAGCTCGTCTGGTAGGCTCACGTCACTGGGCAGCTCGCGGCTGGGTTTCCCTTTGTAGTCCATAATAGTTTGCAATCTTAGTCCTGTATTGACGCTTTGCCTGTTTGATGGTTCGTCTGAGGGCATAGCGGGATTTCTTAATAGCGTCCGGATTAGTGTCCCGCTCCTTGAAAGCGGCAGCTTTAGCCTTTAGCTCGGTGCAGATGTTGCCTGTAATCCATGGCTTCTGGTTGGGATATGTACGTACGGTCACTGTGGGGACAAAATCGTCTATGTAGTTATTGATGAAGCCGGTAACTGAGGTGGTATACTCCTCAATGCCATTGGATGAATCCCGGAACATATTTCAGTCTGTGCTAGCAAAACAGTCCTGTAGCGTAGCATCCGCGTCATCTGACCACTTCTGTATCTCACTGGTACTTCCTGCTTTAGTTTTTGCTTGTAAGCAGGAATCAGGAGGATAGAATTATGGTCAGATTTGGGAGAGCTTTGTATGCTTCTCTGTGTGTGGAGTAAAGGTGGTCTAGAGTTTTTTTTCCTCTGGTTGCACATGTGACATGCTGGTAGAAATTAGGTAAAACTGATTTAAGTTTACCTGTATTAAAGTCCCTGGCCACTAGGAGCGCCACTTCTGGATGAGCATTTTCTTGTTTGCTTATGGCCTTATACAGCTCGTTGAGTGCGGTCTTAGTGCCAGCATCGGTTTGTGGTGGTAAATAGACGGCTACGAAAAATATAGATGAAAACTCTCTTGGTAGATAGTGCAACAGGTCTACACAGACCCGCACACACACACGCAAACACGGCTCGGAGAGAACTGGACAGAACACTGTCCGTCTGTCTGGGCCATTCTGCCTGTCTCTCAGCTGTACAGAGAGACCCTTTGGGCTATGTGTTATTTAAAGAGTGCCTGGAGGTGACCCACACGACATGTGGTGATTAAAATGACTTGTAAAAAGTCAGACATGCTGAGTGTGTGTGTTTGTGTGTCGTCGTCCCCCCTCCCCCTATACAGAGTCTACACTAAATGTTTAGAGATGCACAAATAGAGCCCATGTCTTGGGTTAGACTCCAGCTGGGCCCTGCTGGTGACCCCTGACCTTTAGACAGGAGCCTTTGAACCCTGACCCCAAAGTAAACAAATATTAACACTGCAGGCAACTGAGCCAAATACCTGTAACGTTAGGGACACACATACCATCTGAGGAACTCTAGCATAGAAAGACAGTGAATTAAATAGAGAGAAAGAGCTGGTACTGTATTTACAAAATGGTGAGTAAAAACTAGGACAAGGCTTTCCCAAAGGAACATTGTTGTGCATGCTATCTACTATTCCAGATAAGACAACAACAAGTAGAGTATACCCATTATTCTAAGAAGATGGTATGTTTGTATGTGTGACAACATTAAATATTTCAAATTTAGACTCCAGTAATGAAGAAGTAAAAACAAACCCTTGTGGTGCCTGGAGGGAGAGGAGAGGAATCCACCAGAGCCCAGGGAGTCTGTTCTGTCTCTCTCTCTCTTCTGGAACTCTGGAAAGCTAAACACTCCTTTGTACCGGGACGTTTGTATCAGGTGACTCCCTCAGGGAACACCACCTCTCCTCACAGGATTGTGGGAAATGAAATGTGAGAGGCTTGCTTCTGTGCCGCCACAGCGCTGAGATACTGAGAGACCAAGAGTGTCCCCTCACCACGGTAGAAAACACCTTGCCTCAAAATGCCTGAATAATTCCCAGCTGAACGTTCGTTATTACAGAAAGTTACAAGTGCTTTCTGCTATAGTACACTTTAAGGAAGAGTATATAGATGTTTAGGGATGATTATGTTGTGTCTATAAAAATCTAAGCAACAGAAATCTATGTTTGTGGTTAACTGGTTTGGTTGGTCTGTGTGCATTCATGTGTACATGTGTATGTGGGACTTTCACCTCTGAGTTCCGGTCCCATGCACACACGCACGCACACACACAAACACATCACACACACACACACACACACACACACACACACACACACACACACACACACACACACACACACACACACACACACACACACACACACACACACACACACACACACACACACACACACACACACACACCTATAATGTCCCCTGGGGCTGGAGCCACTCAATCTTCTCACCAGACAGGACAGGTACCTTCAGGTAAAACTAAATAATGGACATATAAATCTCTGTCCAATTGAAGTGACACAACTACCTCTGTCTGCCCAACACTTGGAATGACCTCAAATCTAGTATTACTACAGTCTTACACCATTAGAATTTGTGAGAAGTCTCCTTATAAATCAAAGACCCTCTCTCACACACACACACACACACACACACACACACACACACACACACACACCGCAGCTCAACGTCTAATTAGAGTGGTGGAAGTCAGTGATCATGGGCCTACAGCTATGAGCTACAGCTAAACACACATCCTGCCTGGGGCCTCATCTCCGGAGCTGTCAGGGTGGAGTCGGCAGCCAGGTCACCTGTGATACAAGTCAGTATTCGACGACCATCCATGTCTGAGGATGTCGGGAGATTACGTGGAGACCGGCCACTAGGGTCAACAGTGAGCGCTGTTACCTTCAAGTAGGTTTCGGTTTTGCTAGGGCTTTGTGGACGGGGATGGCGTATGGGCGTAAGCATCTGCCTCTGGTGCCAAAGGTTGCATGTTCAAATCAAGTGATAGAAAGTTGTTTTTGAGACTTTTGTTTTAAGCCTATCCCAAACCTTAACCCTTACCATAACCATTTGGAGTTAATGCCTAAGCTTAACCCTAACCTTAATAATTTGGAGATGTTGCCTAAACGTAACCTTAAACACTTTGAAATTTGACTTTTGGAACAACTTTGACATTTTATGTTTGAGAAACATGGATGAATGTCTAATTCTGACATGAGACTGTGAGAGCTAGTTGGGAGTGGGACAATGCTAGAGCCCTTACACACAGTCAGAGGGCTGTTCCTCACCTACACACACCAACACACACCTCTCCGCAACTTTTACACACACATCTCCGCCACTCACACACACACCAACACACACCTCTCCGCCACTCTCACACACACCAACACACATCTCTCCGCCACTCTCACACACACCAACACACACCTCTCCACAACTTTTACACACACATCTCCGCCACTCTCACACACACCAACACACACCTCTCCGCCACTCTCACACACACCAACACACACCTCTCCGCCACTCTCACACACCAACACACACCTCTCTGCCACTCCACACACACCAACGCACACCTCTCCACCACTTTCACACACACCAACACACACCTCACCACCACTCTCACACACACCAACACACACCACTCTGCCACTCTCACACACACCTCTCCACAACTTTTACAAACACATCTCCGCCACTCTCAAAACACCAACACACACCTCACCGCCACTCTCACACACACCAACACACACCTCTCCGCCACTCTCACACACACCAACACACACCTCTCTGCTACTCTCACACACACCAACACACACCTCTCCACAACTTTTACACACACATCTCCGCCACTCTCACACACACCAATACACACCTCTCCGCCACTCTCACACACACCAACACACACCTCAATCCCATGCTTAGTATGAGTAGGCAGCAGTGAGGAAGTGACGTGGAGCCAGAGCTGCCTGTAGTGTCTGTAGCACAGTGACAGCTCTCCTCAGTCTGAAGCCTGCACTGCCATCACTCCAGACAGCTACACCTCACGGCTGCTGCGTCTCCACCAGCTCACAAACAAAGAGAGAGACAGGGTTAGAGAGAGAGAGGGTTAGAGAGAGAGTTAGAGAGAGAGAGAGAGAGAGAGAGGAGAGAGAGAGAGAGAGAGAGAGAGAGAGAGAGAGAGAGAGAGAGAGAGAGAGAGAGAGAGAGAGAGAGAGAGAGAGAGAGAGAGAGAGAGAGAGAGAGAGAGAGAGAGAGAGAGAGAGAGAGAGAGAGAGAGAGAGAGAGAGAGAGAGAGAGAGAGAGAGAGAGAGAGAGAGAGAGAGAGAGAGAGAGAGAGAGAGAGAGAGAGAGAGAGAGAGAGAGAGAGAGAGAGACATTTTACATTTGGTTAGAAATTCAAAAGGAAATTATCTCAACTGAGAAAAATGTCCTCCTGTGTGCTACCTATATCCCCCCACTAGAATCCCCATACTTTAATGAAGACAGTTTCTCCATCCTGGAGGGGGAAATCAATAATTTCCAGACCCAGGGACATGTACTAGTCTGTGGCGACCTAAATGCCAGAACTGGACAAGAACCTGACACCCTCAGCACACAGGGGGACAAACACCTACCTGGAGGTGACAGCATTCCCTCCCCCATATGCCCCCCTAGGCACAACTACGACAACATAACCAACAAAAATGGGTCACGACTCCTGCAGCTCTGTCGCACACTGAGTATGTACATAGTCAATGGTAGGCTTCGAGGGGACTCCTATGGTAGGTACACCTATAGCTCATCTCTTGGCAGTAGTACTGTAGACTACTTTATCACTGACCTCAACCCAGAACCTCTCAGAGCGTTCACAGTCAGCCCACTGACACCCCTATCAGACCACAGCAAAATCACAGTCTACTTGAACAGAGCAATACTCAATCATGAGGCATCAAAGCCAAAAGAACTGAATAATATTAAGAAATGCTATAGATGGAAGGAAAGTAGTGTTGAAACCTACCAAAAAACAATTAGGAAACAACAAATTCAATCCATTCTAGACAACTTCCTGGACAAAACGTTCCACTGTAATAGTGAAGGTGTAAACTTGGCAGTAGAAAACCTAAACAGTATATTTGACCTCTCAGCTTCCCTATCAAATCTAAAAATCTCTAACAGAAAACCAAAGAAAAGTAATAACAGTGATAAATGGTTTGATTTGAATGCAAAAACCTAAGAAAGAAATTGAGAAACCTATCCAACCAAAAACATAGAGACCCAGAAAACCTGAGCCTACGCCTTCACTATGGTGAATCACTAAAACAATACAGAAATACACTACGGAAAAAGAAGGAACAGCATGTCAGAAATCAGCTCAATGTAATTGAAGAATCCATAGACTCTAACCACTTCTGGGAAAATTGGAAAACACTAAACAAACAACAACACGAAGAGCTATCTATCCAAAACGGAGATGTATGGGTAAACCACTTCTCCAATCTTTTTGGCCCTATAACAGAGAACAAACAGCAAACAAATATACATGATCAAATGCAAATCTTAGAATCAACTATTAAAGACTACCAGAACCCACTGGATTCTCCAATTACATTGAATGAACTACAGGATAAAATACAAAACCTCCAACCCAAAAAGTCCTTTGGTGTTGATGGTATCCTCAATGAAATGATAAAATATACAGACCACAAATTTCAATTAGCTATACTTAAACTCTTTAACATCATCCTTAGCTCTGGCATCTTCCCCAACATCTGGAACCAAGGACTGATCACCCCAATCCAAAAAAGTGGAGACAAATTTGACCCCAATAACTACCGTGGGATATGCGTCAACAGCAACCTTGGGAAAATCCTCTGCATTATCATTAACAGCAGACTAGTTCATTTCCTCAGTGAAAACAATGTACTGAGCAAATGTCAAATTGGCTTTTTACCAAATTACCGTACGACAGACCACGTATTCACCCTGCACTCCCTAATTGACAAACAAACAAACCAAAACAAAGGCAAAGTCTTCTCATGCTTTGTTGATTTCAAAAAAGCTTTTGACTCAATTTGGCATGAGGGTCTGCTATACAAATTGATGGAAAGTGGGGTTGGGGGAAAAACATACGACATTATAAAATCCATGTACACAAACAACAAGTGTGCGGTTAAAATTGGCAAAAAACACACACATTTCTTTCCACAGGGCCGTGGGGTGAGACAGGGATGCAGTTTAAGCCCCACCCTCTTCAACATATATATCAACGAATTGGCGAGGGCACTAGAACAGTCTGCAGCACCCGGCCTCACCCTACTAGAATCTGAAGTCAAATGTCTTCTGTTTGCTGACGATCTGGTGCTTCTGTCACCAACCAAGGAGGGCCTACAGCAGCACCTAGATCTTCTGCACAGATTCTGTCAGACCTGGGCCCTGACAGTAAATCTCAGTAAGACAAAAATAATGGTGTTCCAAAAAAGGTCCAGTTG
>NW_028157808.1:0-80000 GCF_964263955.1 Coregonus lavaretus
CAGGGTGCCTGTGGTTAAAATGTGTCTTGAAGGACCGTAGAGATGGGTCCACCTCTTACAGGTTGCCTGTGGTTAAAATGCGTCTTGAAGGACCGTAGAGATGGGTCCACCTCTTACAGGGTGAAAACCCCCTGTGGTTAAAATGTGTCTTGAAGGACCGTAGAGATGGGTCCACCTCTTACAGGGTGAAAACCCCCTGTGGTTAAAATGTGTCTTGAAGGACCGTAGAGATGGGTCCCCCTCTTACAGGGTGCCTGTGGTTAAAATGTGTCTTGAAGGACCGTAGAGATGGGTCCACCTCTATCATTGTGTGTGTTAAGGTGTTATGTGTTTAATCCTCTGACAGGCTGTCATCACCACTCCAGGGATGAGTCTACCTCACACAGTGCATGACATCATGAACCGCTGGATCCTTCAGATGGGCTTCCCAGTGGTTACCATAGATACGGCCACGGGACACATTACCCAGAAGCACTTCCTCCTGGACCCTGACTCTGTAGTGGACAGACCCTCTCCATACAAGTTACCATTCTTCTTGATCTCAGTTCTGTGATGCTGTTTTACCGTAGACCAGGGTGGCAGGTAGCCTGGTTAGTACTGCCTGGGGTTAAGGAAGGGTTAGTACAGCCTGGGGTTAAGGAAGGGTTAGTACAGCCTGGGGTTAAGGAAGGGTTAGTACAGCCTGGGGTTAAGGAAGGGTTAGTACAGCCTGGGGTTAAGGAAGGGTTAGTACAGCCTGGGGTTAAGGAAGGGTTAGTACAGCCTGGGGTTAAGGAAGGGTTAGTACAGCCTGGGGTTAAGGAAGGGTTAGTACAGCCTGGGGTTAAGGAAGGGTTAGTACAGCCTGGGGTTAAGGAAGGGTTAGTACAGCCTGGGGTTAAGGAAGGGTTAGTACAGCCTGGGGTTAAGGAAGGGTTAGTACAGCCTGGGGTTAAGGAAGGGTTAGTACAGCCTGGGGTTAAGGAAGGGTTAGTACAGCCTGGGGTTACGGAAGGGTTAGTACAGCCTGGGGTTAAGGAAGGGTTAGTACAGCCTGGGGTTAAGGAAGGGTTAGTACAGCCTGGGGTTAAGGAAGGGTTAGTACAGCCTGGGGTTAAGGAAGGGTTAGGACAGCCTGGGGTTAAGGAAGGGTTAGTACAGCCTGGGGTTAAGGAAGGGTTAGGACAGCCTGGGGTTAAGGAAGGGTTAGTACAGCCTGGGGTTAAGGAAGGGTTAGTACAGCCTGGGGTTAAGGAAGGGTTAGTACAGCCTGGGGTGAGGGAAGGGTTAGTACAGCCTGGGGTTAAGGAAGGGTTAGTACAGCCTGGGGTTAAGGAAGGGTTAGTACAGCCTGGGGTTACGGAAGGGTTAATATAGCCTGGGTGTCCAACAATAAGGTCATGATGATAAACCCCAAAATAATGTTGAATTCAGTCACCTGACCATCCTGTTCTATGCTTGTTTAGTTACACCTGGTTGGTCCCCATCAAATGGATGAAGGGAGGAGTGGAGAGAGAGCAACACTGGCTTCTTCAGAAAACAGGTACTTCTAATGCTATTGTTTGTGTCAAATGAAGACCTGCATGGGTGTCAGTGGAAGATGGACCTGGACTATTGAATAGGTCCAGGTCCATATCATGTTATTGTACATCAGTACAGTGTGGTCTGTGTTCAATCCTAACCTGAGACCAGGGTTGCAAAATTCTGGTAACTTTCTTAAAAATCCCCTGTTTTCCAGAAATCCTGGTTGGAAGATTCATGGAATTTCTAGGGAATAACCAGGAAATCCAGGAATCCTCTAACCAGGATTTTCTGGAAAACCAGTGAATTTAGTGAAAGCTGGCGGAATGTTGCAAGCCTAGCTGAGCCCAGTGTGTTTTGGTTCTCCCCCAGACAGACACCTCCCCATGAGAACAGCAGGATCTGACTGGCTTCTGGCCAACCTCAACGTGTCTGGCTACTACAGGGTTAACTACGACATGGACAACTGGGAACGACTCCTCAACCAGCTCACCACAGACCACACAGTCAGCAGATGTTATTATTCCACTGTTATTGTGGATATTACCTATCACAATATGATTCCATATGACGCAACATAACATCACAACTTCTGTGTGCAGGTCATACCTTTAATCAACAGAGCTCAGATAGTGGACGATGCCTTCAATCTGGCCAGGTAAAGCTCTTTCTAAGTTGAGCTAATGTCCCACACGTTCTGTATTTCCTGGTGAACTTTGTGGAAGCTGGAAGCTGATGTAGTTGAGCTGTGTGACATGATGTAGTTGAGCTGGCATGATGTAGTTGAGTTGGCATGATGTAGTTGAGCTGTGTGGCATGATGTAGTTGAGCTGTGTGTCATGATGTAGTTGAGTTGGCATGATGTAGTTGAGCTGTGTGGCATGATGTAGTTGAGTTGGCATGATGTAGTTGAGCTGTGTGGCATGATGTAGTTGAGCTGTGTGGCATGATGTAGTTGAGCTGTGTGGCATGATGTAGTTGAGTTGGCATGATGTAGTTGAGCTGTGTGTCATGATGTAGTTGAGCTGTGTGGCATGATGTAGTTGAGCTGTGTGACATGATGTAGTTGAGCTGTGTGACATGATGTAGTTGAGCTGTGTGACATGATGTAGTTGAGCTGTGTGACATGATGTAGTTGAGCTGTGTGACATGATGTAGTTGAGCTGTGTGACATGATGTAGTTGAGCTGTGTGTCATGATGTAGTTGAGCTGTGTGACATGATGTAGTTGAGCTGGCTTGATGTAGTTGAGCTGTGTGACATGATGTAGTTGAGCTGTGTGACATGATGTAGTTGAGCTGGCTTGATGTAGTTGAGCTGTGTGACATGATGTAGTTGAGCTGTGTGACATGATGTAGTTGAGCTGTGTGGCATGATGTAGTTGAGCTGGCTTGATGTAGTTGAGCTGTGTGACATGATGTAGTTGAGCTGTGTGGCATGATGTAGTTGAGCTGGCTTGATGTAGTTGAGCTGTGTGACATGATGTAGTTGAGCTGTGTGACATGATGTAGTTGAGCTGTGTGGCATGATGTAGTTGAGCTGTGTGGCATGATGTAGTTGAGCTGTGTGACATGATGTTGTTGAGCTGTGTGACATGATGTAGTTGAGCTGTGTGACATGATGTAGTTGAGCTGTGTGGCATGATGTAGTTGAGCTGTGTGTCATGATGTAGTTGAGTTGGCATGATGTAGTTGAGCTGTGTGGCATGATGTAGTTGAGTTGGCATGATGTAGTTGAGCTGTGTGGCATGATGTAGTTGAGCTGTGTGTCATGATGTAGTTGAGCTGTGTGTCATGATGTAGTTGAGCTGTGTGACATGATGTAGTTGAGCTGTGTGACATGATGTAGTTGAGCTGTGTGACATGATGTAGTTGAGCTGTGTGGCATGATGTAGTTGAGCTGTGTGACATGATGTAGTTGAGCTGTGTGGCATGATGTAGTTGAGTTGGCATGATGTAGTTGAGCTGTGTGACATGATGTAGTTGAGTTGGCATGATGTAGTTGAGCTGTGTGTCATGATGTAGTTGAGCTGTGTGACATGATGTAGTTGAGCTGTGTGACATGATGTAGTTGAGCTGTGTGGCTTGATGTAGTTGAGCTGTGTGGCATGATGTAGTTGAGCTGTGTGGCTTGATGTAGTTGAGCTGTGTGACATGATGTAGTTGAGCTGTGTGGCATGATGTAGTTGAGCTGTGTGACATGATGTAGTTGAGCTGTGTGGCATGATGTAGTTGAGCTGTGTGACATGATGTAGTTGAGCTGGCATGATGTAGTTGAGCTGTGTGACATGATGTAGTTGAGCTGTGTGGCATGATGTAGTTGAGCTGTGTGACATGATGTAGTTGAGCTGTGTGGCATGATGTAGTTGAGCTGTGTGACATGATGTAGTTGAGCTGTGTGGCATGATGTAGTTGAGTTGGCATGATGTAGTTGAGCTGTGTGACATGATGTAGTTGAGCTGTGTGACATGATGTAGTTGAGCTGGCATGATGTAGTTGAGCTGGCATGATGTAGTTGAGCTGTGTGGCATGATGTAGTTGAGCTGGCATGATGTAGTTGAGCTGTGTGGCATGATGTAGTTGAGCTGGCATGATGTAGTTGAGCTGTGTGACATGATGTAGTTGAGCTGTGTGACATGATGTAGTTGAGCTGTGTGGCATGATGTAGTTGAGCTGTGTGACATGATGTAGTTGAGCTGGCATGATGTAGTTGAGCTGGCATGATGTAGTTGAGCTGTGTGGCATGATGTAGTTGAGCTGTGTGGCATGATGTAGTTGAGCTGTGTGGCATGATGTAGTTGAGCTGGCATGATGTAGTTGAGCTGTGTGGCATGATGTAGTTGAGCTGTGTGGCATGATGTAGTTGAGCTGTGTGACATGATGTAGTTGAGCTGTGTGGCATGATGTAGTTGAGCTGTGTGGCATGATGTAGTTGAGCTGGCATGATGTAGTTGAGCTGTGTGGCATGATGTAGTTGAGCTGTGTGACATGATGTAGTTGAGCTGGCATGATGTAGTTGAGCTGTGTGGCATGATGTAGTTGAGCTGTGTGACATGATGTAGTTGAGCTGGCATGATGTAGTTGAGCTGGCATGATGTAGTTGAGCTGTGTGGCATGATGTAGTTGAGCTGTGTGGCATGATGTAGTTGAGCTGTGTGGCATGATGTAGTTGAGCTGGCATGATGTAGTTGAGCTGTGTGGCATGATGTAGTTGAGCTGTGTGACATGATGTAGTTGAGCTGTGTGGCATGATGTAGTTGAGCTGTGTGGCATGATGTAGTTGAGCTGGCATGATGTAGTTGAGCTGTGTGGCATGATGTAGTTGAGCTGTGTGGCATGATGTAGTTGAGCTGTGTGACATGATGTAGTTGAGCTGTGTGGCATGATGTAGTTGAGCTGTGTGACATGATGTAGTTGAGCTGTGTGACATGATGTAGTTGAGCTGTGTGGCATGATGTAGTTGAGCTGTGTGGCATGATGTAGTTGAGCTGTGTGGCATGATGTAGTTGAGCTGTGTGACATGATGTAGTTGAGCTGTGTGACATGATGTAGTTGAGCTGTGTGGCATGATGTAGTTGAGCTGTGTGGCATGATGTAGTTGAGCTGTGTGGCATGATGTAGTTGAGCTGTGTGACATGATGTAGTTGTGATGTCATGTTGTTGTGTGTTTCCAGGGCCAAGGTGATCAACACCACATTAGCTCTGAGGACCACCAGGTAACTAGAATAATATATTCTACTATACAGATTATAATATATTCTACTATACAGATTATAATATATTCTACTATACAGATTATAATATATTCTACTATACAGATTATAATATATTCTACTATACAGATTATAATATATTCTACTATACAGATTATAATATATTCTACTATACAGATTATAATATATTCTACTATACAGATTATAATATATTCTACTATACAGATGATATATTACCAAGTACCTTTCTCAGGAGAGAGACTACATCCCCTGGTAGTCAGCTCTTATATTATATATGATATATTACCAGGTACCTGTCTCAGGAGAGAGACTACATCCCCTGGGAGTCAGCACTCAGGAATCTCAACTACTACATCCTCATGTTCGACCGTGGACAGGCATACGGGGTGCTACAGGTGGGTTCTTATTATAATATAATATATCAGGCATACGGGGTGCTACAGGTGGGTTCTTACTATAATATAATATATCAGGCATACGGGGTGCTACAGGTGGGTTCTTATTATAATATAATATATCAGGCATACGGGGTGCTACAGGTGGGTTCTTATTATAATATAATATATCAGGCATACGGGGTGCTACAGGTGGGTTCTTATTATAATATAATATATCAGGCATACGGGGTGCTACAGGTGGGTTCTTATTATAATATACTATATCAGGCATACGGGGTGCTACAGGTGGGTTCTTATTATAATATACTATATCAGGCATACGGGGTGCTACAGGTGGGTTCTTATTATAATATAATATATCAGGCATCCGGGGTGCTACAGGTGGGTTCTTATTATAATATAATATATCAGGCATACGGGGTGCTACAGGTGGGTTCTTACTATAATATAATATATCAGGCATACGGGGTGCTACAGGTGGGTTCTTATTATAATATAATATATCAGGCATACGTGGTGCTACAGGTGGGTTCTTATTATAATATAATATATCAGGCATACGGGGTGCTACAGGTGGGTTCTTACTATAATATAATATATCAGGCATACGGGGTGCTACAGGTGGGTTCTTATTACAATATAATATATCAGGCATACGTGGTGCTACAGGTGGGTTCTTATTATAATATAATATATCAGGCATCCGGGGTGCTACAGGTGGGTTCTTATTATAATATAATATATCAGGCATACGGGGTGCTACAGGTGGGTTCTTACTATAATATAATATATCAGGCATACGGGGTGCTACAGGTGGGTTCTTATTATAATATAATATATCAGGCATACGGGGTGCTACAGGTGGGTTCTTACTATAATATAATATATCAGGCATACGGGGTGCTACAGGTGGGGTTCTTATTATAATATACTATATCAGGCATGCGGGGTGCTACAGGTGAGTTCTTATTATAATATAATATATCAGGCATACGGGGTGCTACAGGTGGGTTCTTATTATAATATAATATATCAGGCATACGGGGTGCTACAGGTGGGTTCTTACTATAATATAATATATCAGGCATACGGGGTGCTACAGGTGGGTTCTTATTATAATATAATATATCAGGCATACGGGGTGCTACAGGTGGGTTCTTATTATAATATAATATATCAGGCATACGGGGTGCTACAGGTGGGTTCTTATTATAATATAATATATCAGGCATACGGGGTGCTACAGGTGGGTTCTTATTATAATATAATATATCAGGCATACGGGGTGCTACAGGTGGGTTCTTATTATAATATAATATATCAGGCATCCGGGGTGCTACAGGTGGGTTCTTACTATAATATAATATATCAGGCATACGGGGTGCTACAGGTGGGTTCTTACTATAATATAATATATCATATATTGTGTCTGTTATATAACATACTGTACTGGGATCTGTTTGTCTCTTAGGCTTACCTGAAGATGAAGATCACCCCCCTGTTTGAGCACTTCAGGACGATCACGGATGATTGGACCAGAGTCCCCACCGGACACAACGACCAGTAACAACACTGCTTTTCAAATGAAATGTTATTTTAAACCAATTAAGATACATCATTTTATTTCTTTTATGTTGCTTTTCTTACAACAGTATATAAACTTTATTGGTCTGTTTTCAAAAGTAGTGCACTACATAGGGAATAGTGTGCTATTTAGAATGAACTAGATATGATCATAATGTGTTGTGGGCCATTCCACAGCCCTGTCCCTCTTGTCCCCTATCTCTCAGGTACAACCAGATCAACGCCATATCCTTTGCTTGCCGCATGGGAGTGGAGCGCTGCAGGGCTCTCACCAGCGCCTGGTTCAGAGAGTGGATGCTGAACCCAGACCACAACCCGTGAGTACGAAGCACAATTATTTGGGTTGCAAAATTCCGGGAACTTTCTCAAAATTCCTCGGTTTTCCAGAAATCCCAGTTGGAAGATTCCTGGAATCAGGAGGGAACAAGCAGGAAAACCGGGAATCCTTCAACGGGGAAATGAATACCAGAAGTTTGCGACCCTAAGAATGATGTATATAGTTAAGGTGATTGTTTTCCTTCTCTTATTGATGCTAACTTTGTGTTTATTGAACTCTTTATTGACAGGATTCACCCCAACCTGAAGACGACAGTGTACTGTAACGCTATCGCAGCAGGAGGGGTGGAGGAATGGGACTTCGCCTGGCAGATGTTCAAGAACGCCACAGTAGCCACAGAGGCTGCCAAGCTGAGGTCAGCCCTGGCCTGCACTAAGGTCCCCTGGCTGCTGAACAGGTAGCTAACCCTGGCCTGCACTAAGGTCCCCTGGCTGCTGAACAGGGAGCTAACCCTGGCCTGCACTAAGGTCCCCTGGCTGCTGAACAGGTAGCTAACCCTGGCCTGCACTAAGGTCCCCTGGCTGCTGAACAGGTAGCTAACCCTGGCCTGTACTAAGGTCCCCTGGCTGCTGAACAGGGAGCTAACCCTGGCCTGCACTAAGGTCCCCTGGCTGCTGAACAGGTAGCTAACCCTGGCCTGTACTAAGGTCCCCTGGCTGCTGAACAGGTAGGCACAATCTGATCCTCAACAGGAGCTAACACACAGAATCAGTTCATCTTGTGTTTTGTTGAAGAAAAGGACTGGTTTAGTGACCCAAAACACAAAACACTTAAATTGGAGTGATTTACATTTACATTTTACATTTTAGTCATTTAGCAGACGCTCTTATCCAGAGCGACTTACTGTTAGTGAATACATATGTTTTTATACTGGCCCCCCGTGGGAATCGAACCCACAACCCTGGCGTTGCAAACGCCATGCTCTATCAACTGAGCTACATCCCTGCCGGCCATTCCCTCCCCTACCCTGGACGATGCTGGGCCAATTGTGCGACGCCCATGAGTCTCCCGGTCGCGGCCGGCTGCGACAGAGCCTGGAGTGATGATAGACCTTTATCCTGTTAAACTCTGAACGCTTGTTTTGGACACGTTACCGGGTCCCCCAAATTAGTTTTTTTTGTCTGAAAATAGAAAGCCCCTTGTCTTTTTGGAAATCGAACTAAAATCTTACTGCTGGCAGTGTCATAAGAATCTCGCCCCCCATCATTTAAGATCTGCTAGGGTTATTTTAAGATGTCAGACTGATTGCTAGGGTCATTGTAAGATGTCTGGCTGATTGCTAGGGTCATTTTCAGATGTCAGGCTGATTGCTAGGGTCATTTCAGATGTCAGGCTGATTACTAGGGTCATTTTCAGATGTTAGGCTGATTGCTAGGGTCATTTTAAGATGTCAGGCTGATTGCTAGGGTCATTTTCAGATCAGGCTGATTGCTAGGGTCATTTTCAGATCAGGCTGATTGCTAGTGTCATTTCAGATGTCAAGCTGATTTCTAGGGTCATTTCAGATGTCAGGCTGATTGCTGGGGTCTTTTTAAGATGTCAGGCTGATTGCTAGGGTCATTTTAAGATGTCAAGCTGATTGCTAGGGTCATTTTAAGATCTTAGGCTGATTGCTAGGGTCATTTTAAGATGTCAGACTGATTGCTAGGGTCATTGTAAGATGTCAGGCTGATTGCTAGGGTCATTTCAGATGTCAGGCTGATTACTAGGGTCATTTTCAGATGTTAGGCTGATTGCTAGGGTCATTTTAAGATGTCAGGCTGATTGCTAGGGTCATTTTCAGATCAGGCTGATTGCTAGGGTCATTTTCAGATCAGGCTGATTGCTAGTGTCATTTCAGATGTCAAGCTGATTTCTAGGGTCATTTCAGATGTCAGGCTGATTGCTGGGGTCTTTTTAAGATGTCAGGCTGATTGCTAGGGTCATTTTAAGATGTCAAGCTGATTGCTAGGGTCATTTTAAGATCTTAGGCTGATTGCTAGGGTCATTTTAAGATGTCAGACTGATTGCTAGGGTCATTGTAAGATGTCAGGCTGATTGCTAGGGTCATTTCAGATGTCAGGCTGATTGCTAGGGTCATATTCAGATGTCAGGCTGATTGCTAGGGTCATTTTCAGATGTCAGGCTGATTGCTAGGGTCATTTCAGATGTCAGGCTGATTGCTAGGGTCATTTTCAGATGTCAGGCTGATTGCTAGGGTCATTTTCAGATCAGGCTGATTGCTAGGGTCATTTCAGATGTCAAGCTGTTTTCTAGGGTCATTTTCAGATGTCAGGCTGATTGCTAGGGTCATTTCAGATGCCAAGGTGATTGCTAGGGTCATTTCAGATGTCAGGCTGATTGCAAGGGTCATTTCCAGATGTCAGGCTAATTGCTAGGGTCATCTCCAGATGTCAGGCTAATTGCTAGGGTCATTTTAAGATGTCAGGCTGATTGCTAGGGTCATTTTCAGATGTCAGGCTGATTGCTAGGGTCATTTTAAGATGTCAGGCTGATTGCTATGGTCATTTTAAGATGTCAGGCTGATTGTGCCATTTTGGCACAGTTACTCACTCACTTCCCAAAACAGATGCAACTGGTTTCAAGTGGCCAAGACACGTCATGTGATCTCCTACTGCAATCTAGTGGACAAATTGTGAATCAGACAGGGGATATATTTACACCAATGGATAGGTAGAGGCTTCAGACAGGGGATATATTTACACCAATGGATAGATAGAGGCTTCAGACAGGGGATATATTTACACCAATGGATAGGTAGAGGCTTCAGACAGGGGATATATTTACACCAATGGATAGGTAGAGGCTTCAGACAGGGGATATATTTACACCAATGGATAGATAGAGGCTTCAGACAGGGGATATATTTACACCAATGGATAGGTAGAGGCTTCAGACAGGGGATATATTTACACCAATGGATAGGTAGAGGCTTCAGACAGGGGATATATTTACACCAATGGATAGGTAGAGGCTTCAGACAGGGGATATATTTACACCAATGGATAGGTAGAGGCTTCAGACAGGGGATATATTTACACCAATGGATAGGTAGAGGCTTCAGACAGGGGATATATTTACACCAATGGATAGGTAGAGGCTTCAGACAGGGGATATATTTACACCAATGGATAGGTAGAGGCTTCAGACAGGGGATATATTTACACCAATGGATAGGTAGAGGCTTCAGACAGGGGATATATTTACACCAATGGATAGGTAGAGGTTTCAGACAGGGGATATATTTACACCAATGGATAGGTAGAGGCTTCAGACAGGGGATATATTTACACCAATGGATAGGTAGAGGCTTCAGACAGGGGATATATTTACACCAATAGATAGGTAGAGGCTTCAGACAGGGGATATATTTACACCAATGGATAGGTAGAGGCTTCAGACAGGGGATATATTTACACCAATGGATAGGTAGAGGCTTCAGACAGGGGATATATTTACACCAATGGATAGGTAGAGGCTTCAGACAGGGGATATATTTACACCAATGGATAGGTAGAGGCTTCAGACAGGGGATATATTTACACCAATGGATAGGTAGAGGCTTCAGACAGGGGATATATTTACACCAATGGATAGGTAGAGGCTTCAGAAAGGGGATATATTTACACCAATGGATAGGTAGAGGCTTCAGACAGGGGATATATTTACACCAATGGATAGGTAGAGGCTTCAGACAGGGGATATATTTACACCAATGGATAGGTAGAGGCTTCAGACAGGGGATATATTTACACCAATGGATAGATAGAGGCTTCAGACAGGGGATATATTTACACCAATGGATAGGTAGAGGCTTCAGACAGGGGATATATTTACACCAATGGATAGGTAGAGGCTTCAGACAGGGGATATATTTACACCAATGGATAGGTAGAGGCTTCAGACAGGGGATATATTTACACCAATGGATAGGTAGAGGCTTCAGACAGGGGATATATTTACACCAATGGATAGGTAGAGGTTTCAGACAGGGGATATATTTACACCAATGGATAGATAGAGGCTTCAGACAGGGGATATATTTACACCAATGGATAGGTAGAGGCTTCAGACAGGGGATATATTTACACCAATGGATAGGTAGAGGCTTCAGACAGGGGATATATTTACACCAATGGATAGGTAGAGGCTTCAGACAGGGGATATATTTACACCAATGGATAGGTAGAGGCTTCAGACAGGGGATATATTTACACCAATGGATAGGTAGAGGCTTCAGACAGGGGATATATTTACACCAATGGATAGGTAGAGGCTTCAGACAGGGGATATATTTACACCAATGGATAGGTAGAGGCTTCAGACAGGGGATATATTTACACCAATGGATAGGTAGAGGCTTCAGACAGGGGATATATTTACACCAATGGATAGGTAGAGGCTTCAGACAGGGGATATATTTACACCAATGGATAGGTAGAGGCTTCAGACAGGGGATATATTTACACCAATGGATAGGTAGAGGCTTCAGACAGGGGATATATTTACACCAATGGATAGGTAGAGGCTTCAGACAGGGGATATATTTACACCAATGGATAGGTAGAGGCTTCAGACAGGGGATATATTTACACCAATGGATAGGTAGAGGCTTCAGACAGGGGATATATTTACACCAATGGATAGGTAGAGGCTTCAGACAGGGGATATATTTACACCAATGGATAGGTAGAGGCTTCAGACAGGGGATATATTTACACCAATGGATAGGTAGAGGCTTCAGACAGGGGATATATTTACACCAATGGATAGGTAGAGGCTTCAGACAGGGGATATATTTACACCAATGGATAGGTAGAGGCTTCAGACAGGGGATATATTTACACCAATGGATAGGTAGAGGCTTCAGACAGGGGATATATTTACACCAATGGATAGGTAGAGGCTTCAGACAGGGGATATATTTACACCAATGGATAGGTAGAGGCTTCAGACAGGGGATATATTTACACCAATGGATAGGTAGAGGCTTCAGACAGGGGATATATTTACACCAATGGATAGGTAGAGGCTTCAGAAAGGGGATATATTTACACCAATGGATAGGTAGAGGCTTCAGACAGGGGATATATTTACACCAATGGATAGGTAGAGGCTTCAGACAGGGGATATATTTACACCAATGGATAGGTAGAGGCTTCAGACAGGGGATATATTTACACCAATGGATAGGTAGAGGCTTCAGACAGGGGATATATTTACACCAATGGATAGGTAGAGGCTTCAGACAGGGGATATATTTACACCAATGGATAGGTAGAGGCTTCAGACAGGGGATATATTTACACCAATGGATAGGTAGAGGCTTCAGACAGGGGATATATTTACACCAATGGATAGGTAGAGGCTTCAGACAGGGGATATATTTACACCAATGGATAGGTAGAGGCTTCAGACAGGGGATATATTTACACCAATGGATAGGTAGAGGCTTCAGACAGGGGATATATTTACACCAATGGATAGGTAGAGGCTTCAGACAGGGGATATATTTACACCAATGGATAGGTAGAGGCTTCAGACAGGGGATATATTTACACCAATGGATAGGTAGAGGCTTCAGACAGGGGATATATTTACACCAATGGATAGGTAGAGGCTTCAGACAGGGGATATATTTACACCAATGGATAGGTAGAGGCTTCAGACAGGGGATATATTTACACCAATGGATAGGTAGAGGCTTCAGACAGGGGATATATTTACACCAATGGATAGGTAGAGGCTTCAGACAGGGGATATATTTACACCAATGGATAGGTAGAGGCTTCAGACAGGGGATATATTTACACCAATGGATAGGTAGAGGCTTCAGACAGGGGATATATTTACACCAATGGATAGGTAGAGGCTTCAGACAGGGGATATATTTACACCAATGGATAGGTAGAGGCTTCAGACAGGGGATATATTTACACCAATGGATAGGTAGAGGCTTCAGACAGGGGATATATTTACACCAATGGATAGGTAGAGGCTTCAGACAGGGGATATATTTACACCAATGGATAGGTAGAGGCTTCAGACAGGGGATATATTTACACCAATGGATAGGTAGAGGCTTCAGACAGGGGATATATTTACACCAATGGATAGATAGAGGCTTCAGACAGGGGATATATTTACACCAATGGATAGGTAGAGGCTTCAGACAGGGGATATATTTACACCAATGGATAGGTAGAGGCTTCAGACAGGGGATATATTTACACCAATGGATAGGTAGAGGCTTCAGACAGGGGATATATTTACACCAATGGATAGGTAGAGGCTTCAGACAGGGGATATATTTACACCAATGGATAGGTAGAGGTTTCAGACAGGGGATATATTTACACCAATGGATAGATAGAGGCTTCAGACAGGGGATATATTTACACCAATGGATAGGTAGAGGCTTCAGACAGGGGATATATTTACACCAATGGATAGGTAGAGGCTTCAGACAGGGGATATATTTACACCAATGGATAGGTAGAGGCTTCAGACAGGGGATATATTTACACCAATGGATAGGTAGAGGCTTCAGACAGGGGATATATTTACACCAATGGATAGGTAGAGGCTTCAGACAGGGGATATATTTACACCAATGGATAGGTAGAGGCTTCAGACAGGGGATATATTTACACCAATGGATAGGTAGAGGTTTCAGACAGGGGATATATTTACACCAATGGATAGGTAGAGGCTTCAGACAGGGGATATATTTACACCAATGGATAGGTAGAGGTTTCAGACAGGGGATATATTTACACCAATGGATAGGTAGAGGCTTCAGCTTTCTCCTCAGATGCAGGCAGGTAGCTTAGTGGTTAAGAGCGTTGTGCCAGTAACCGAAAGGTCGCTGGTTCTAATCCCCGAGCCGACTAGGTAAAAAATCTGTCAATGTGCCCTTGAGCAAGGCACTTAACCCTAATTGCTCCTGTAAGTCGCTCTGGATAAGAGCGTCTGCTAAATGACTAAAATGTAAATGTACACACAATACCCCATAATGACAAAGTGAAAACATGTTTTTAGAAATGTTTGCACATTTATTGAAAATGAAATACATAAATATCTAATATACATAAGTATTCACACCCCTGAGTCAATACATGCTAGAGTCACCTTTGGCAGCGATTACAGCTGTGAGTCTTTCTGGGAAGTCTCTAAGAGCTTTACACACCTGGATTGTGCAACATTTGCCCATTTATTATTTTCAAAATTCTTCAAGCTCTGTCAAATTGGTTGTTGATCATTGCTAGACAACCATTTTCAGGTCTTGCCATAGATTTTCAAGTAGATTTAAGTCTAAAACTCGGCCACTCAGGAACATTCACTGTCTTCTTGGTAAGCAACTCCAGTGTAGATTTGGCCTTGAATTCATTTCCCAGTGTCTGTTGGAAAGCAGACTGAACCAGGTTTTCCTCTAGGCATTTGCCTGTGTTTACCTCCATTCCATTTATTTTTTATCCTGACAAACTCCCCAGTCCTTAACGATTACAAGCATACCCATAACATGATTCAGCCACCACTATGCTTGAAAATATGGAGAGTGGTCCTCAGTAATGTGTTGTGTTGGATTTGCCCCAAACATAACACTTTGTATTCAGGACAAAAAGTTAAATGCTTTGTCACATTTTTTGCAGTGTTACTTTAATGCCTTGTTGAAAACAGGATGAATCTGTTGGAATATGTTTGTTCTGTACAGGCTTCCTTCTTTTCACTCTGTAATTTAGGTTAGTATTGTGGAGTACCTACAATGTTGTTGATCCATCCTCTGTTTCCTCCTATCACAGCCATTAGACTCTGTAACTGTTTTAAAGTCACCATTGGCCTCATGATGAAATCCCTCAGTGGTTTCCTTCCTCTCCGGCAACTGAGTTAGGAAGAACGCCTATATCTATGTAGTGACTGGGTGTATTGATACACCATCCAAAGTGTAATTAATAACATCACCATGCTCAAAGGGATATTAAATGTCTGCATTTATTTAATTTTTTTACCCATCTACCAGTAGGTGCCCTTCTTTGTGAGGCATTGGAAAACCTCCCTGGTCTTTGGGGTTGAATCTGTGTTTGAAATTCAGTTCTCGACTGAGGGACCTTACAGATAATTGTGGGGGGTACAGAGATGAAGTAGTCGTTCAAAAATCATGTTAAACACTATTATTGCACACAGAGTGAGTCCATGCAACTTATGTGATTCTTACTCCTGAACTTATTTAACTTGCCATAACAAAGGGGTTGAATAGTTATTGACTCAAGACATTTCAGCTTTTCATTTGTAATTAATTTGTAAACATTTTGAAAAACATAATTCCACTTTGACATTATGGGATATTACATTTACATTTACATTTTAGTCATTTAGCAGACGTTCTTATCCAGAGCGACTTACAATTAGTGAGTGCATAAATGTTTCATACTGGCCCCCCGTTGGTGTAGGCCAGTGTAATCAACTTTAAATTCAGGCTGTAACACAACAGAATGTGGAAAAAGTCAAGGGGTGTGAATACTTTCTGAAGGCACTGTATATCACTCCTGTATGTGAACAATTATTCCTGTAAAATGAAAAATGACGTTGCACAAGCCCTGCGCTTTTAAAATGGCCGTGTTGCTATGGGGATTAGGGCATGTTTAGAGCAACACCATTAGGTTAAAGATCTGATTTAGGTCAAATCCCAAATCCCATTTTTGTGTTGATACTACAGATATCTGGATTATTCCCTGGATCCAGCTAAGATCCGTAAGCAGGACAGCACCTCCACCATCGGCTACATCGCTGGGAACGTGGTGGGGACGCCCCTGGCCTGGGACTTCATCAGGGCTCGGTGGAACTACATCTATACAGAGTAAGTCTTCAGGGGTCGGTGGAACTACATCTATACAGAGTAAGTCTTCAGGGCTCGGTGGAACTACATCTATACAGAGTAAGTCTTCAGGGCTCGGTGGAACTACATCTATACAGAGTAAGTCTTCAGGGCTCGGTGGAACTACATCTATACAGAGTAAGTCTTCAGGGCTCGGTGGAACTACATCTATACAGAGTAAGTCTTCAGGGGTCGGTGGAACTACATCTATACAGAGTAAGTCTTCAGGGCTCGGTGGAACTACATCTATACAGAGTAAGTCTTCAGGGGTCGGTGGAACTACATCTATACAGAGTAAGTCTTCAGGGGTCGGTGGAACTACATCTATACAGAGTAAGTCTTCAGGGCTCGGTGGAACTACATCTATACAGAGTAAGTCTTCAGGGCTCGGTGGAACTACATCTATACAGAGTAAGTCTTCAGGGCTCGGTGGAACTACATCTATACAGAGTAAGTCTTCAGGGCTCGGTGGAACTACATCTATACAGAGTAAGTCAACAGGGCTCGGTGGAACTACATCTATACAGAGTAAGTCTTCAGGGCTCGGTGGAACTACATCTACACAGAGTAAGTCTTCAGGGCTCGGTGGAACTACATCTATACAGAGTAAGTCTTCAGGGCTCGGTGGAACTACATCTATACAGAGTAAGTCTTCAGGGCTCGGTGGAACTACATCTACACAGAGTAAGTCTTCAGGGCTCGGTGGAAATACATCTATACAGAGTAAGTCTTCAGGGCTCGGTGGAACTACATCTATACAGAGTAAGTCTTCAGGGCTCGGTGGAACTACATCTACACAGAGTAAGTCTTCAGGGCTCGGTGGAACTACATCTATACAGAGTAAGTCTTCAGGGCTCGGTGGAACTACATCTATACAGAGTAAGTCTTCAGGGCTCGGTGGAACTACAGTTGAAGTCGGAAGTTTACATACACTTAGGAGTCATAAAAAATCGTTTTTCAACCATTCCACAAATGTCTTGTTAACAAACTATAGTTTTGGCAAGTCAGTTAGGACATCTACTTTGTGCATGACACAAGTACAGTGGGGAAAAAAAGTATTTAGTCAGCCACCAATTGTGCAAGTTCTCCCACTTAAAAAGATGAGAGAGGCCTGTAATTTTCATCATAGGTACACGTCAACTATGACAGACAAAATGAGGAAAAAAAATCCAGAAAATCACATTGTAGGATTTTTAATGAATTTATTTGCAAATTATGGTGGAAAATAAGTATTTGGTCAATAACAAAAGTTTCTCAATACTTTGTTATATACCCTTTGTTGGCAATGACACAGGTCAAACATTTTCTGTAAGTCTTCACAAGGTTTTCACACACTGTTGCTGGTATTTTGGCCCATTCCTCCATGCAGATCTCCTCTAGAGCAGTGATGTTTTGGGGCTGTCGCTGGGCAACACGGACTTTCAACTCCCTCCAAAGATTTTCTATGGGGTTGAGATCTGGAGACTGGCTAGGCCACTCCAGGACCTTGAAATGCTTCTTACGAAGCCACTCCTTCGTTGCCCGGACGGTGTGTTTGGGATCATTGTCATGCTGAAAGACCCAGCCACGTTTCATCTTCAATGCCCTTGCTGATGGAAGGAGGTTTTCACTCAAAATCACACGATACATGGCCCCATTCATTCTTTCCTTTACACGGATCAGTCGTCCTGGTCCCTTTGCAGAAAAACAGCCCCAAAGCATGATGTTTCCACCCCCATGTTTCACAGTAGGTATGGTGTTCTTTGGATGCAACTCAGCATTCTTTGTCCTCCAAACACGACAAGTTATATTTTGGTTTCATCTGACCATATGACATATGACATTCTCCCAATCCTCTTCTGGATCATCCAAATGCACTCTAGCAAACTTCAGACGGGCCTGGACATGTACTCGCTTAAGCAGGGGGACACGTCTGGCACTGCAGGATTTGAGTCCCTGGCGGCATAGTGTGTTACTGATGGTAGGCTTTGTTACTTTGGTCCCAGCTCTCTGCAGGTCATTCACTAGGTCCCCCCGTGTGGTTCTGGGATTTTTGCTCACCGTTCTTGTGATCATTTTGACCCCACGGGGTGAGATCTTGTGTGGAGCCCCAGATCGAGGGAGATTATCAGTGGTCTTGTATGTCTTCCATTTCCTAATAATTGCTCCCACAGTTTATTTCTTCAAACCAAGCTGCTTACCTATTGCAGATTCAGTCTTCCCAGCCTGGTGCAGGTCTACAATTTTGTTTCTGGTGTCCTTTGACAGCTCTTTGGTCTTGGCCATAGTGGAGTTTGGAGTGTGACTGTTTGAGGTTGTGGACAGGTGTCTTTTATACTGATAACAAGTTCAAACAGGTGCCATTAATACAGGTAACGAGTGGAGGACAGAGGAGCCTCTTAAAGAAGAAGTTACAGGTCTGTGAGAGCCAGAAATCTTGCTTGTTTGTAGGTGACCAAATACTTATTTTCCACCATAATTTGCAAATAAATTCATTAAAAATCCTACAATGTGATTTTCTTGAAAAAAAATCTCAATTTGTCTGTCATAGTTGACGTGTACCTATGATGAAAATTACAGGCCTCTCTCATCTTTTTAAGTGGTAGAACTTGCACAATTGGTGGCTGACTAAATACTTTTTTTCCCCACTGTAAATAAGGATATATTGGAGCAACATCTCAAGACATCAGTCAGGAAGTTAAAGCAAGCTTGTGGAAGGCTACCAGAAATGTTTGACCCAAGTTAAACAATTTAAAGGCAATGCTACCAAATACTAATTGAGTGTATGTAAACTTCTGACCCACTGGGAATGTGATGAAATAAATAAAAGCTGAAATAAATCATTCTCTCTACTATTATTCTGACATTTCACATTCTTAAATTAAAAGTGGTGATCCTAACTGACCTAAGAAAGGGAATTTTTACTAGGATTAAATGTCAGGAATTGTGAAAAACTTAGTTTAAATGTATTTGGCTAAGGTGTATATAAACTTCCGACTTCAACTGTATATCTTTACTCTCTCATCCACACCTCTACAGTACATCTCTTAACTAGGTGGAACTACATCTATACAGTGTAAGTCATCAGGGTTATTTTGAACTACATATTTACAGTGTAAGTCATCAGGGTTATTTTGAACTACATATTTACAGTGTAAGTCATCTGGGTTATTTTGAACTACATATTTACAGTGTAAGTCTATATGGGGCTATTGGACATAATGTAACTTCCCGTAAATATGTATCAGAGAAACTGATTTTACGTTTCATTCACTAAGTAATGATAATAATAATGTATCTCTGTATCCCTCTCTATCTTGTAGATATGGTGGAGGATCCTTCTCATTTTCTAACCTCCTCAACGGTGTGACCAGGAGATTCTCTACTGAGTTTGAGCTGAAGCAGGTTGGTACTGTGGCCTCGAGCTGAAGCAGGGCTGCCCAACCCTGTTCCTGGAGCGCTAACCTCCTGCAAGTTTTTACCCTAACCCTGTTCCTGGAGCGCTAACCTCCTGCAAGTTTTCACCCTAACCCTGTTCCTGGAGCGCTAACCTCCTGCAAGTTTTCACCCTAACCCTGTTCCTGGAGCGCTAACCTCCTGCAAGTTTTCACCCTAACCCTGTTCCTGGAGCGCTAACCTCCTGCAAGTTTTCACCCTAACCCTCTTCCTGGAGCGCTAACCTCCTGCAAGTTTTCACCCTAACCCTGTTCCTGGAGCGCTAACCTCCTGCAAGTTTTCACCCTAACCCTGTTCCTGGAGCGCTAACCTCCTACAAGTTTTCTCCCTAACCCTGTTCCTGGAGCGCTAACCTCCTGCAAGTTTTCACCCTAACCCTGTTCCTGGAGCGCTAACCTCCTGCAAGTTTTCACCCTAACCCTGTTCCTGGAGCGCTAACCTCCTGCAAGTTTTCACCCTAACCCTGTTCCTGTAGCGCTAACCTCCTGCAAGTTTTCACCCTAACCCTGTTCCTGGAGCGCTAACCTCCTGCAAGTTTTCACCCTAACCCTGTTCCTGGAGCGCTAACCTCCTGCAAGTTTTCACCCCAACCCTGTTCCTGGAGCTCTAACCTCCTGCAAGTTTTCACCCCAACCCTGTTCCTGGAGCGCTAACCTCCTGCAAGTTTTCACCCCAACCCTGTTCCTGGAGCTCTAACCTCCTGCAAGTTTTCACCCCAACCCTGTTCCTGGAGCTCTAACCTCCTGCAAGTTTTCACCCCAACCCTGTTCCTGGAGCGCTACCAACCTGTAGATGTTCACTCCAATCCAAGTTGTAACTAACCTGATTCAGCTTATCAACCAGCTAATTATTAGAGCGAAAACCTACATGACGGTAGCTGTCCAGGAACAGGGTTGGGGTGAAAACCTACAGGAGGGTAGCTCTCCAGGAACAGGGTTGGAGTTAAAACCTACAGGACGGTAGCTGTCCAGGAACAGGGTTGGAGTTAAAACCTACATGACGGTAGCTGTCCAGGAACAGGGTTGGAGTGAAAACCTACAGGACGGTAGCTGTCCAGGAACAGGGTTGGAGTGAAAACCTACAGGAGGGTAGCTGTCCAGGAACAGGGTTGGAGTGAAAACCTACATGACGGTAGCTCTCCAGGAACAGGGTTGGAGTGAAAACCTACAGGAGGGTAGCTCTCCAGGAACAGGGTTGGAGTGAAAACCTACATGACGGTAGCTGTCCAGGAACAGGGTTGTGCAGCCCTGGGCTGTTTCCTGTCTGTCCCACTGTGTAGAGGTCTGTTAATAGAGCTGGATGATAATGCTTGGTGTCAAGCCTAATTTATACCGTACCCAGCGCTACAACTACAATTAGCTACGTAGAATGACGATCCTGCGTAGCTGCGTACCAAAAATATACAGAGGTATGCAGCTCCGCAATTACAAACTCACCGCTAGAACACAGGATCGTCATTTTGCTCAGCTTATACGTACGTAAGGTATAAATTAAGCTAGAGGTATGTATGTATGGTTTCAGGGAAACAGAGCTTGTTTTCCTCCGTCTCAAATTAGTTAGAAAGTGCAACATTGTTGAGTCAGTATTCTGATTTCTACGATGTGTCTATAATTGTATGGATTTGTTTTTCAGCTGAAGCAGTTTAAAGAGGACAATGCCCATGTAGGGTTTGGCTCTGGGACGCTGGCTCTGGAGCAGGCTATTGAGAAGACTACGGCCAACATCAAATGGGTGGCAGAGAACCAGGAGCACGTTATGAACTGGTTCACCAATGAATCCACGTGAAACACCTTCCACTACAGCACAACACTACCAGGCCAATGGTGTTACTGCTTATTGAACCATCAGGGAAATACAGTCGGTATAAAACAGACCAGAAACATGGGGCTGCGTTACAAATAGCACCCTATTCCCTATATAGTGTGCTACATAGGGCTCTGGTTAAAAGTAGTGCACTACGTAGGGAATAGGGTGCCGTTTGGGACACAGCTAAACTGTATAATGATGAATTGACCAAAATCATGTTGTTATTTGAATCATGATGTGTGGTTTATGTGCATCCATTTTGGATTGTCAGTTGTTCATGTTCTCATGTTCCTAAAATGTCTGCCAATATATGCTCCGTTAATATGTTGAGTTTTCAATCTACCTAGTACTTTCATCCTCTGTACCTTTAGTTGGTTATTGTAAATCTGACACAGTTTCCTTCTTTATAAAAGGATGCACTGGATTCCCATAAAAAATGACAATATCTCAGTAACTATGGGAAGAATAAAAAAAATGACTCCTTTGATTAAAGTATGATTTTTTTTAGAGTGTGTTGCAATTGCTTTTGTGACCGACCGGCTCAATTATGTAGCAAAATTTGAAATTGTGTTTTTTACATTGGATAAAAGTAGAGACTCGGAGCTAGAAAATGGTATACCATACACTACAGTTGAGGAACAATGGGAAAGTAATTCTGCTTTGAAAGTTTATAAACTTGTAACCTGACTTTTGAGAAAATGTCCCTTGAATGTTTTGGTACACCTACTGGAGAGCTCTTCTTTGTTGACACCCATTCAGCATCGTTCACACCCTCTTAAGCCTTAGCCCCACCCATCTCTTTAAGGATTCACATGTGAGGCCATGTGCTAAACAGAGTGAGTACGGTAGTGTTCTAAACAGTCAAAGATTTCAAGACTAAAGGCTGGTTTATACTGCGTCTATCGATAGTTGTCGGGAGGGGGAGGGGCGGTTCCCCTTGCAGCCTATTAGACAAGCACCAGGTAGGGAGGGGGAGGGGCGGTTCCCCTTGCAGCCTATTAGACAAGCACCAGGTAGGGAGGGGGAGGGGCGGTTCCCCTTGCAGCCTATTAGACAAGCACCAGGTAGGGAGGGGGAGGGGCGGTTCCCCTTGCAGCCTATTAGACAAGCACCAGGTAGGGAGGAGGAGGGGCGGTTCCCCTTGCAGCCTATTAGACAAGCACCAGGGTCTTCAACTGGAGGGACGTTACTCAGAGAGTTCATCACTACCAGATTATATCTGACAGTCAACAGTTTTGTGTGATTTTATTTGGAGAGGAGACAGGAAAGTTAGGAGAGAGAGCAAGTCAGAAGGACATGGGTCATACATGTGTCTGGTATACACTGACTGCTTGGTCGGGTTAGGGTTAGGGATCATCCTGTTGTCGCAGGACTTTTCCAGCAGAGCAGGAAATGTAAATAGTAGTGTATTCAAGGTTGAAAAAGGCATCTAAAGTTTGTGATTTCCACTTTAACATTTCCGACTTGATTTTCCCTTATGAAAAATATAGCAACCCCTACAAAAAAATTCAATTTATTATAATCCACATTACAATTCACATTTCCTGTTGCTGCAGTATTCTTTTCCTGCTGTAGCACACTGGCTCAAATTATGATACGACATTTGTACAGTATGAACAGCTCAAACACACTGCACCCTGGGAAAGATCTGGACACTTTATACAGGGAAAGATCTCAACACTTTATACAGGGAAAGATCTCAACACTTTATACAGGGAAAAATCTCACAACACATTATATAGGGAAAGATCTCAACACTTTATACAGGGACAGATCTCACAACACTTTATACAGGGACAGATCTCAACACTTTATACAGGGACAGATCTCACAACACTTTATACAGGGACAGATCTCACAACACTTTATACAGGGAAAGATCTCACAACACTTTATGCAGGGGCAGATCTTACAACATTTTATACAGGGACAGATCTCACAACACTTTATACAGGGACAGATCTCAACACTTTATACAGGGAAAGATCTCAACACTTTATACAGGGAAAAATCTCACAACACTTTATACAGGGAAAGATCTCACAACACTTTATACAGGGACAGATCTCACAACACTTTATACAGGGAAAAATCTCCCAACACTAAGACCTCAACACTTCATACAAGGAAAGATCTCCCAACACTTTATAAACGGAAAGATCTCAACACTTTATACAGGGAAAGACCTCAACACTTTATACAGGGAAAGATCTCTCAACACTTTATACAGGGAAAGATCTCCCAACACTTTATACAGGGAAAGATCTCCCAACACTTTATACAGGGAAAGATCTCCCAACACTTTATACAGGGAAAGATCTCCCAACACTTTATACAGGGAAAGATCTCACAACACTTTATACAGGGAAAGATATCACAATACTTTATACAGGGGCAGATCTCACAACACTTTAATAATAATAATAATAATATGCCATTTAGCAGACGCTTTTATCCAAAGCGACTTACAGTCAATGCGTGCATACATTTTTGTGTATGGGTGGTCCCGGGGATCGAACCCACTACCTTGGCGTTACAAGCGCCGTGCTCTACCAGCTGAGCTACAGAGGACCCTTTATACAGGGACAGATCTCACAACACTTTATACAGGGAAAGATCTCAACACTTTATACAGGGACACATCTCACAACACTTTATACAGGGAAGGATCTCCCAACACTTTATACAGGGACAGATCTCACAACACTTTATACAGGGACAGATCTCACAACATTTTATACAGGGAAAGATCTCACAACACTTTATACAGGGAAAGATCTCACAACACTTTATACAGGGAAAGATCTCCCAACACTAGGACCTCCTGTGACGACCCTCCCACCCTGTGACGCCCCTCCCACCCTGTGACGCCCCTCCCACCCTGTGACGCCCCTCCCACCCTGTGACGCCCCTCCCACCATGTGACGCCCCTCCCACCATGTGATGCCCCTCCCACCCTGTGATGCCCCTCCCACCCTGTGACGCCCCTCCAACCATGTGACGCCCCTCCCACCATGTGATGCCCCTCCCACCCTGTGACGCCCCTCCCACCATGTGACGCCCCTCCCACCATGTGATTCCCCTCCCACCCTGTGACGCCCCTCCCACCCTGTGACGCCCCTCCCACCCTGTGATGCCCCTCCCACCCTGTGACGCCCCTCCCACCATGTGATGCCCCTCCCACCCTGTGACGCCCCTCCCACCCTGTGACGCCCCTCCCACTCTGTCTGCCGTATTCTCTCTTTGCTCTTGTTTCCTTATTAGGATGCCGGTGGGCGGAGTTGGGAGGGTCGTCAGCTACATGGGAAACATCTGGGCCCGGGTGTGTCCCAGGATAAATGGACCTCTTCCACATTCATTGGGGAGACTCTCTCCAGGCAGACACCTTAGTGATTGTTGTTGTGGTAATTTTGTTGGTTGCGTTGGCACCTTTCAACACCTTGCATTATGACATTTATGCAAAACACTCACTTACACTACTGATTACTCACACCATTGTTCATTGTACTTAGTTGACTTTAGTTAATAAATTATATATTTTGGTATTCCTTGTCTCCACGTTGTCTCCCTTTTGTTACGAACTTTGAGCCGGTTCGTGACACTCCCAACACTTTATACAGGGAAAGATCTCCCAACACTTTATAAATGGTGTCACGCATACTCAGGGAGTCAGGAAGCAGGTGCAGAAGGAGAGTTTAATAACAATGATGCAAGGCAAATGAACAAAACAGGGGATGCGGACTGAACATGAAAACAAACCAATACTGCCTGAAGACTGAGGCTACTGAGGGCTAAATAAAGGGAAGGTCATCAAGGTGATGGTGGAGAGCAGTTGTGTGTAATGATGGGGACCAGGTGTGTGTAATGATGGGGACCAGGTGTGTGTAATGGTGGAGACCAGGTGTGTGTAATGATGGAGACCAGGTGTGTGTAATGATGGAGACCAGGTGTGTGTAATGATGGAGACCAGGTGTGTGTAATGATGGGGACCAGGTGTGTGTAATGGTGGAGAACAGGTGTGTGTAATGGTGGAGACCAGGTGTGTGTAATGATGGAGACCAGGTGTGTGTAATGGTGGAGAGCAGTTGTGTGTAATGATGGAGACCAGGTGTGTGTAATGATGGGGACCAGGTGTGTGTAATGGTGGAGAACAGGTGTGTGTAATGGTGGAGACCAGGTGTGTGTAATGATGGAGACCAGGTGTGTGTAATGATGGAGACCAGGTGTGTGTAATGATGGGGACCAGGTGTGTGTAATGGTGGAGAACAGGTGTGTGTAATGATGGAGACCAGGTGTGTGTAATGATGGAGACCAGGTGTGTGTAATGATGGAGACCAGGTGTGTGTAATGATGGGGACCAGGTGTGTGTAATGGTGGAGAACAGGTGTGTGTAATGGTGGAGACCAGGTGTGCGTAATGATGGAGAGCAGGTGTGTGTAATGATGGAGAGCAGGTGTGTGTAATGATGGAGACCAGGTGTGTGTAATGGTGGAGAACAGGTGTGTGTAATGGTGGAGACCAGGTGTGTGTAATGGTGGAGAGCAGTTGTGTGTAATGATGGAGACCAGGTGTGTGTAATGATGGGGACCAGGTGTGTGTAATGATGAAGTCCAGGTGTGTGTAATGATGGAGACCAGGTGAGCGTAATGATGGAGACCAGGTGTGTGTAATGATGGAGACCAGGTGTGTGTAATGATGGAGACCAGGTGTGTGTAATGATGGGGACCAGGTGTGTGTAATGATGGGGACCAGGTGTGTGTAATGATGGAGACCAGGTGTGTGTAATGATGGGGACCAGGTGTGTGTAATGATGAAGTCCAGGTGTGTGTAATGATGGAGAACAGGTGTGTGTAATGATGGAGACCAGGTGTGTGTAATGATGGAGACCAGGTGTGTGTAATGGTGGAGAACAGGTGTGTGTAATGATGGAGACCAGGTGTGTGTAATGGTGGAGAACAGGTGTGTGTAATGGTGGAGACCAGGTGTGCGTAATGATGGAGAGCAGTTGTGTGTAATGATGGAGAGCAGGTGTGTGTAATGATGGAGACCAGGTGTGTGTAATGGTGGAGAACAGGTGTGTGTAATGGTGGAGAACAGGTGTGTGTAATGATGGAGACCAGGTGTGTGTAATGATGGAGACCAGGTGTGTGTAATGATGGAGAACAGGTGTGTGTAATGATGGAGACCAGGTAGGTGTGTGTAATGATGGAGACCAGGTGTGTGTAATGATGGGGACCAGGTGTGTGTAATGGTGGAGAACAGGTGTGTGTAATGGTGGAGACCAGGTGTGTGTAATGATGGAGACCAGGTGTGTGTAATGGTGGAGAGCAGTTGTGTGTAATGATGGAGACCAGGTGTGTGTAATGATGGGGACCAGGTGTGTGTAATGGTGGAGAACAGGTGTGTGTAATGGTGGAGACCAGGTGTGTGTAATGATGGAGACCAGGTGTGTGTAATGATGGAGACCAGGTGTGTGTAATGATGGGGACCAGGTGTGTGTAATGGTGGAGAACAGGTGTGTGTAATGATGGAGACCAGGTGTGTGTAATGATGGAGACCACGTGTGTGTAATGATGGAGACCAGGTGTGTGTAATGATGGGGACCAGGTGTGTGTAATGGTGGAGAACAGGTGTGTGTAATGGTGGAGACCAGGTGTGCGTAATGATGGAGAGCAGGTGTGTGTAATGATGGAGAGCAGGTGTGTGTAATGATGGAGACCAGGTGTGTGTAATGGTGGAGAACAGGTGTGTGTAATGGTGGAGACCAGGTGTGTGTAATGGTGGAGAGCAGTTGTGTGTAATGATGGAGACCAGGTGTGTGTAATGATGGGGACCAGGTGTGTGTAATGATGGGGACCAGGTGTGTGTAATGATGGAGAGCAGGTGTGTGTAATGATGGGGACCAGGTGTGTGTAATGATGGAGACCAGGTGTGTGTAATGGTGGAGAACAGGTGTGTGTAATGATGGAGAACAGGTGTGTGTAATGATGGAGACCAGGTGTGTGTAATGATGGAGACCAGGTGTGTGTAATGATGGGGACCAGGTGTGTGTAATGATGGAGAACAGGTGTGTGTAATGATGGGGACCAGGTGTGTGTAATGATGGAGACCAGGTGTGTGTAATGGTGGAGAACAGGTGTGTGTAATGATGGGGAACAGGTGTGTGTAATGATGGGGACCAGGTGTGTGTAATGATGGGGACCAGGTGTGTGTAATGATGGGGACCAGGTGTGTGTAATGATAGAGAGCAGGTGTGTAATGATGGAGACCAGGTGTGTGTAATGTTGGAGACCAGGTGTGTAATGATGGGGACCAGGTGTGTGTAATGATGGAGACCAGGTGTGTAATGATGGGGACCAGGTGTGTGTAATGATAGAGAGCAGGTGTGTAATGATGGAGACCAGGTGTGTGTAATGATGGAGACCAGGTGTGTAATGATGGGGACCAGGTGTGTGTAATGATGGAGACCAGGTGTGCGAAATAATGGTTGCCAGGGCCGGTGGTTAGTAGACCGGTGACATCGAGCGCTGGAGAGAGGGAGCGGGAGTAGGCGTGATACGGAAAGATCTCCCAACACTAAGACCTCCCAACACTTTATACAGGGAAAAACCTCCCAACACTTTATACAGGGAAAGATCTCCCAACACGTTATACAGGAAAGATCTCAACACGTTATACAGGGAAAGACATCAACACGTTATACAGGGAACGATATCAACACTTTATACAGGGAAAGACCTCGCAACACTTTATATAGGGAAAGATCTCAACACTTTATACAGGGACAGATCTCAACACTTTATACTTGGAAAGACCTCAGCACTTTATACAGGGAAGGATCTCAACACTTTATACAGGGAAAGACCTCAACACTTTATACAGGGAAAGATATCCCAACACGTTATACAGGGAAAGACCTCAACACGTTATACAGGGAAAGACCTCAATACGTTATACAGGGAAAGATCTCCCAACACATTATACAGGGAACGATAAACACTTTATACAGGGAAAGACCTCGCAACACTTTATGCAGGGAAAGATCACAACACTTTATACAGGGAAAGATCTCAACACTTTATACAGGGACAGATATCAACACTTTATACTTGGAAAGATCTCAGCACTTTATACAGGGAAAGATCTCAACACTTTATACAGGGAAAGACCTCAACACTTTATACAGGGAAAGACCTCAACACTTTACACAGGGAAAGATCATCAATTTAAACAGGGAAAGTTCTCAGCACTTTATACAGGGAAAGATCTCAACACTTTATACAGGGAAAGACCTCAACACTTTATACAGGGAAAGACCTCAACACTTTATACAGGGAAAGATCTCCCAACACTTTATACAGGGAAAGATAATAATATAATAATAATATAATATGCCATTTAGCAGACGCTTTTATCCAAAGCGACTTACAGTCATGCATGCATACATAAAAAAATTTTTTTGTGTATGGGTGGTCCCGGGGATCGAACCCACTACCTTGGCGTTACAAGCGCCGTGCTCTACCAGCTGAGCTACAGAGGACCACAGATCTCCCAACACTTTATACAGGGAAAAATCTCAACACTTTATACAGGGAAAGACCTCAACACTTTATACAGGGAAAGACCTCAACACTTTATAGAGGGAAAGATCTCAACATTTTATACAGGGAAAGATCTCAACACTTTAAACAGGGAAAGATCTCAACACTTTATACAGGGAAATATCTCCCAACACTTTATACAGGGAAAGATCTCCCAACACTTTATACAGGGAAAGACCTCAACACTTTATACAGGGAAAGACCTCAACACTTTATACAGGGAAAGATCTCAACACTTTATACAGGGAAAGATCTCAACACTTTAAACAGGGAAAGTTCTCAGCACTTTATACAGGGAAAGATCTCAACACTTTATACAGGGAAAGACCTCAACACTTTATACAGGGAGAGACCTCAACACTTTATACAGGGAAAGATCTCCCAACACTTTATACAGGGAAATACCTCAACACTTTATACAGGGAAAGACCTCAACACTTTATACAGGAAAAGATCTCCCAACACTTTATACAGGGAAAGACCTCAACACTTTATACAGGGAAAGACCTCAACACTTTATACAGGGAAAGATCTCAACACTTTATACAGGGACAGATCTCAACACTTTATACTTGGAAAGACCTCAACACTTTATTGTCAAATGAACTGATGTGGATGTGGTGGAGGAGTCAGGCGCAGGACACAGAGGCTTCGTCCAACAGACTTTACTAGTCAAAGGTGACAAAATACAATACACGGCCTCGAAAACAAACAGAGGCGAGCGATTACGCAAACTGTGCGTAAAACACCAAACAAACAAACAGAGCGAAAACACGCAGCTCCTATGACAGGCAGACAATAACACACAACACAAGACTAACCAAACGAGAAACTTATAGGAGACATAATTAACCAAACAGGAAACAGGTGTACACAATCAGACCAAACCAAACAGACATCGAAAACATCAAACGGTGATAGCTAATACTCCGGGGACGACGACCGCTGAAACCTGCCCGAACAAAGAGGAGGAGCAGCCTCGGCCGAAACCGTGACAGTACCCCCCCCTTGACGCGCGGCTCAAGCCGTGCGCCGAACCCGGCCTCGGGGACGACCAGGAGGACGCGGAGCAGGGCGCGTAGGGTGTCCACGGTGGAACTCCGTCAGGAGAGACTGGTCTAGGATGTCTCTCCTCGGCACCCAGCACCGTTCCTCCGGACCGTACCCCTCCCACTCCACGAGATATTGGAGACCCCCCATCCGACGTCTCGAATCCAAGATGGACCGAACAGTGTACGCCAGAGCCCCCTCGATGTCCAGTGGGGGCGGAGGAGTCTCCCTGATCTCATCGTCCTGGAGTGGACCAGCTACCACCGGCCTGAGAAGAGACACATGGAACGAGGGGTTAATATTCTTATAATCAATAGGCAGTTGTATCCTGTAACACACCTCGTTCAATCTTCTCAGGACTTTAAAAGGCCCCACAAACCGCCGACCCAGTTTCCGGCAGGGCAGGCGGAGAGGCAGGTTTCTGGTAGAGAGCCAGACTCGATCACCAGGTGCGTACACCGGCCCCTCACTGCGGTGGAGATCGGCGCTCGCTTTCTGACGACGGATGGCCCGCTGCAGGTGGACGTGTGAAGCGTTCCACGTCTCCTCCGAGCGCCGCACCCACTCATCCACCGCAGGAGCCTCGATCTGGCTCTGCTGCCACGGTGCCAGAACCGGCTGGTAACCTAACACACATTGGAAAGGGGTTAGATTGGTTGAGGAGTGGCGGAGAGAGTTCTGGGCCATCTCTGCCCAGGGGACATACCTCGCCCACTCCTCCGGCCGGCCCTGGCAATACGATCTAAGAAACTTACCCACATCCTGGTTCACACGTTCCACCTGCCCATTACTCTCCGGGTGGTAACCCGAGGTCAGGCTCACCGAGACCCCCAAACGCTCCATAAACGCCCTCCAGACTCTGGAGGTAAACTGGGGACCTCGATCAGACACTATATCCTCGGGTACCCCGTAGTGCCGGAACACGTGGGTGAATAGTGTTTCGGCGGTCTGTAGGGCAGTAGGAAGACCCGGCATTGGGAGCAGACGACAGGCCTTAGAGAACCGATCCACAACGACCAGTATAGTAGTATTCCCCTGTGAAGGGGGAAGGTCTGTGACGAAATCCACCGAGAGGTGAGACCATGGTCGTAGTAGAACGGGCAGGGGTTGTAACTTACCCCTGGGCAGGTGTCTAGGCGCCTTACACTGGGCGCACACCGAACAGGAGGAGACAAACCCTCACATCCCTTGCTAACGTTGGCCACCAGTACTTAGCGCTAAGGCAGTGCACAGTCCGGCCAATACCAGGATGTCCAGAGGAGGGTGACGTGTGAGCCCAATATATCAGTCGATCCCGAACCTCGAGCGGAACGTACGTCCGACCCACCGGACACTGTGGAGGACTAGGGTCGGTACGCAACGCCCGCTCGATTTCAGCATCGACCTCCCACACCACCGGTGCCACCAGACAAGACTCCGGCAGTATGGGGGTGGGGTCAACGGACCTCTCCTCCGTGTCATACCGCCGAGACAGTGCGTCTGCCTTACCGTTCTGGGACCCAGGAATGTACGTGATCTTAAATACGAACCGGGCTAAAAACATGTTCCACCGCGCCTGGCGAGGGTTCAATCTCCTAGCTGCCCGGATGTACTCCAGGTTACGGTGGTCAGTCAAAATGAGAAAAGGGTGTTGAGCCCCCTCAAGCCAATGCCTCCACACCTTTAGGGCCTGTACCACGGCTAACAGCTCCCTGTCCCCTACGTCATAATTTCGCTCCGCCGGGCTGAGCTTTTTGGAGTAAAAAGCACAGGGGCGGAGTTTAGGTGGCGTGCCGGACCGTTGCGAAAGTACGGCCCCAATACCGGCCTCTGACGCGTCAACCTCCACCTGAAATGGTAAAGCGGGATCCGGATGCGCCAGCACCGGAGCCGAAGTAAACAGGTCCTTCAGTCTCCCAAAAGCCCTGTCCGCCTCGACTGACCACTGCAAACGCACCGGACCCCCCTTCAACAGAGACGTTATGGGAGCTGCCACCTGTCCAAAACCCCGGATAAACCTCCGGTAGTAATTTGCAAAACCTAAAAAAACCGCTACACCTCTTTAACAGTAGTTAGAGTTTGCCAATTACGCACGGCTGACACTCGGTCAACCTCCATCTTCACCCCTGACGCAGACAACTGATAACCCAAAAAGGAGATAGACTCCTGGAAAAACAGACATTTCTCTGCCTTGACATACAGGTCGTGCTCCAACAACCTCCTCAACACTCGGCGCACCAGGGCTACATGCTCGGCTCGGGTAGAAGAGTACACAAGAATGTCATCTATGTACACGACCACACCCTGCCCCTGCATGTCCCTGAAGATCTCATCTACGAAGGATTGGAAGACTGAAGGAGCGTTCATCAACCCGTATGACATGACGAGATACTCGTAATGACCTGAGGTGGTACTAAATGCTGTCTTCCATTCGTCGCCCTCTCTAATGCGCACCAAGTTGTATGCGATCCTGAGATCTAATTTTGTGAAGACACGCGCCCCGTGCAATGACTCCGTCATAGTCGCAATCAGCGGGAGTGGATAACTGTATTTCACCGTGATCTGATTGAGACTACGGTAATCAATACACGGGCGCAAACCTCCATCCTTTTTCTTCACAAAAAAGAAACTCGAGGACGCAGGGGAAGTGGAGGGACGTATGTATCCCTGTCTCAGAGACTCGGCTATGTAAGTCTCCATAGCTCTCTTCTCCTCTTGAGACAAAGGAAACACATGGCTCCGCGGAAGCGCAGCTCCTACCTGGAGGTCTATCGCACAATCCCCCTGTCTATGTGGTGGCAATTGCGTCGCCGTCGCCTTACTGAACACGATTGCCAAATCCTCATACTCAGGGGGAATGTGCAGCGCGGGCACCTGGTTTGGACTCTCCACCGAGGTCGCCCCCACGGAAACACCTAGACATCGCCCCACACACTGAGCAGACCACTCCTTAAGAGCCCTCTGTTGCCACGAAATAGAAGGATTATGGGTAATCAACCAGGGAAGCCCCAACACCACCGGATACGCAGGAGAGTCAATCAGATATAGCTGAATAGTCTCCTCATGACCCCCCTGCGTCCTCATCCTAAGTGGCGCTGTGACCTCCCTAATCAACCCCGATCCCAGGGGACGGCTGTCTAACGCATGGACTGGAAAGGGGGCGTCGACAGGAAGAAGGGGAATTCCTAGTTTCAAACAAAAATGTCGATCAACAAAATTCCCAGCTGCGCCTGAATCTACTAGCGCCTTATGCTGGGAATGAGGTGCAACCTGTGGAAAATGTACAGGTAAACAGACGTGCACAACAGAGAGCTCTGGGTAAGTGGGACGCCTACTCACCTGGAATGACTCCCCAGTGCGTAACCTGTCGTCCTCTCCCCTAGGAGACCCTCCCCAGCACCTGGCCGCAGTGTGCCCTCCACGGCCACAGTTGGTGCAGGGGACAGCCCCCCTCGGGCTCCTCCTCCTCTCTCTAGCGCCAGCACCTCCGAGCTCCATAGGGCTCGGCTCGGAGGTGCTGGAGGGTGGAATGGACGACCCCCACTCGGAACGTCCGCGGGTTGCCAGCAGGGTGTCAAGCCGGATGGACATGACCACCAGCTGGTCGAAGGTGAGGTGGGCATCCCTGCAGGCCAACTCTCGACGGACGTCCTCCCGTAGACTACAACGGTAGTGGTCGATGAGGGCCCGCTCATTCCACCCTGCATCCGCCGCTAGAGTCCGGAACTCCAGGGCGAACTCCTGTGTACTCCTCCTCCCCTGTCGGAGGTGGAACAGACGCTCCCCCGCCGCCTTCCCTTCAGGTGGATGGTCGAACACTGCCCTGAAGCGGCGGGAGAACTCCGCGTAGGTGATGGTGTCTATTCCCCTCTATTCGGCGTTGGCCCACTCCAACGCCTTGCCGGTGAGACAGGAGATGAGGGCGGAGACGCTCTCGTATCCCGAGGGCGCCGGGTGTATGGTAGCCAGGTAGAGTTCCACCTGCAGGAGGAACCCCTGACACCCGGCTGCGGTACCATCATAGGCCCTCGGGAGCGAGAGCCGAATACCACTGGGTTCCGGTGCTGGAAGAGAAGGACTGGCCGATGGTGATGGTATGGTGTGCGGAGGTGTGGGCACCTCTCCGGTGACCAAACGGCGCAGAGTGTTAGACACCTCGTTCATGGTGGCCCCAAGTTGCTGGATCATCGTGTCCTGATAGCTGATCCGTTCCTCCAGCGACTTGGGTGCCGCCGCTGCTCCTGCTGACTCCATAGGTGGTGTGTTATTCTGTCAAATGAACTGATGTGGATGTGGTGGAGGAGTCAGGCGCAGGACACAGAGGCTTCGTCCAACAGACTTTACTAGTCAAAGGTGACAAAATACAATACATGGCCTCGAAAACAAACAGAGGCGAGCGATTACGCAAACTGTGTGTAAAACACCAAACAAACAAACAGAGCGAAAACACGCAGCTCCTATGACAGGCAGACAATAACACACAACACAAGACTAACCAAACGAGAAACTTATAGGAGACATAATTAACCAAACAGGAAACAGGTGTACACAATCAGACCAAACCAAACAGACATCGAAAACATCAAACGGTGATAGCTAATACTGCGGGGACGACGACCGCCGGAACCTGCCCGAACAAGGAGGAGGAGCAGCCTCGGCCGAAACCGTGACATTTATACAGGGAAAGATCTCAACACTTTATACAGGGAAAGATCTTCTGTCCAGAAACAGGAAGCAAGAATCAAGTCCAATAGCTAGTCAGCACTCTGTTATCCACACATCTTCATGAATACTGATTAGAACTCTCAGGTTGTCCTGGGCTGGCTGATCAACTCTTAACCCAGCTGATTAGAAGTCTCAGGTTGTCCTGGGCAACTATTAACCCAGCTGATTAGAACTCCCAGGTTGTCCTGGGCTGGCTGATCAACTATTAACCCAGCTGATTAGAACTCTCAGGTTGTCCTGGGCTGGCTGATCAACTATTAACCCAGCTGATTAGAACTCTCAGGTTGTCCTGGGCTGGCTGATCAACTATTAACCCAGCTGATTAGAACTCTCAGGTTGTCCTGGGCTGGCTGATCAACTATTAACCCAGCTGATTAGAAGTCTCTGGCGTAGCGTGGGAGTTCCTCAGAGGGAATAAATAAGAAACACATTCCCCTCTGGGTCTCTCTCTGTCTGTCTGTCTGTCATTACACTACCCTCAGATAGACAGATCTCAGTCTGTTACTATCCCTACAGACAGTACTTTCTGTCCCTACTCTACATCCCTACAGACATGGGGAAAGGGTTCTTCATCAGCAAGACATTGGGGATAGTTGGTGTGATCGTGGGGACTGGAGTGGTGGCCGCCATCATCGCCCTGTCAGTGGTCTATAGCCAGGAGAAGGCCAAGAACCAGGAGGCAGCAGATGGAGGTGGAGTGCCCCCCACCCCCTCCACTCCTAAAGACCCCTGGGACCACTACAGACTGCCTGACTCCCTGTCTCCCGTCTCCTACAACATCACCCTCTGGCCTCGACTGGTTGTCAATGCCTCTACTGGCCTCTACGTCTTCACAGGACAGTCAGCTGTGGTGTTCCAGTGTAAGAAGGACACAGATCTCATCCTCATCCACTCTAACAAGCTGAACCTGACTCTGCTCAATGGCCACCATGCCAGACTGACTGGCCTGGATGGATCTACTGCTCCCACCATAAAGAAAAGCTGGCTGCAGGTTCCTACTCAGTTCCTAGTGATCCAGCTGGATAGTAATCTGATTGTGGGGAAACAGTATGAGCTGTACACTGATTTTATAGGAGAACTGGCTGATGACCTGGGAGGCTTCTACAGGAGTGAATATACAGAGGAGGGGAGTCCCCCAGTGAGAAAGTAAGGAAAACATAAATTAATAAAAGTGTCACCTGTGCCGTACACTGTTGTTCATCTGAAGTGCATTTACTGATTGGAATGATTGAAAATTACGCTTTGGTTTGTTAAACCTATTCTATAAAATGTGTCTGAAATCAAATAACAAATTTGACAGATCAATGTAATTTATTAATTAAATGACGCTTTCAACACCTCATGCACATCCACATTGAATAGTGGCAGGGCAGTGGAGAGGTGGGGTAGTGTAGTGGTGGGGCAGTGTAGTGGTGGGGTAGTGTAGTGGTGGAGTAGTGGGGTAGTGGAGTGGTGGGGTAGTGGGGTAGTGTAGTGGTGGGGCAGTGTAGTGGTGGGGTAGTGTAGTGGTGGGGTAGTGTAGTGGTGGGGTAGTGTAGTGGTGGGGTAGTGTAGTGGTGGAGTAGTGGGGTAGTGGAGTGGTGGGGTAGTGGGGTAGTGTAGTGGTGGGGCAGTGTAGTGGTGGGGTAGTGTAGTAGTGGGGTGGTGGGGTAGTGTAGTGGTGGGGCAGTGTAGTGGTGTAGTAGTGGGGTGGTGGGGTAGTGTAGTGGTGGGGTAGTGGGGTGGTGGGGTAGTGGGGTAGTGTAGAGGTGGGGTAGTGTGTTGGTGGGGTAGTGGAGTGGTGGGGTAGTGTAGTAGTGGGGTGGTGGGGTAGTGTAGTGGTGGGGTAGTGGGGTGGTGGGGTAGTGGGGTGGTGGGGTAGTGTAGTGGTGGGGTTGTGGAGTGGTGAGGTAGTGTGTTGGTGGGGTAGTGGAGTGGCGGGGTAGTGGAGTGGTGGGGTAGTGGGGTGGTGGGGTGGTGTGGTAGTGGGGTGGTGGGGTAGTGGAGTGGTGGGGTAGTGTAGAGGTGGGGTAGTGGAGTGGTGGGGTAGTGGAGTGGTGGGGTAGTGTGTTGGTGGGGTAGTGGAGTGGTGGGGTAGTGGAGTGGTGGGGTAGTGTAGAGGTGGGGTAGTGTGGTGGTGGGGTAGTGGAGTGGTGGGGTAGTGTAGTGGAGTGGTGGGGTAGTGTAGTGGTGGGGTAGTGGGGTGGTGGGGTAGTGGGGTGGTGGGGTAGTGTAGTGGTGGGGTAGTGTAGTGGTGGGGTAGTGTGTTGGTGGGGTAGTGGAGTGGTGGGGTAGTGTGTTGGTGGGGTAGTGGAGTGGTGGGGTAGTGGAGTGGTGGGGTAGTGTGTTGGTGGGGTAGTGGAGTGGTGGGGTAGTGTGTTGGTGGGGTAGTGGAGTGGTGGGGTAGTGGAGTGGTGGGGTAGTGTGTTGGTGGGGTAGTGGAGTGGTGGGGTAGTGTGTTGGTGGGGTAGTGGATTGGTGGGGTAGTGTGTTGGTGGGGTAGTGGAGTGGTGGGGTAGTGGGGTGGTGGGGTAGTGGAGTGGTGGGGTAGTGTGTTGGTGGGGTAGTGGAGAGGTGGGGTAGTGGGGTGGTGGGGTAGTGTAGTGGCGGGGTAGTGTAGTGGTGGGGTAGTGTAGTGGTGGGGTAGTGGGGTGGTGGGGTAGTGTAGAGGTGGGGTAGTGTAGTGGTGTGGTAGTGGGGTAGTGGAGTGGTGGAGTGGTGAAGTGGTGGAGTGGTGGAGTGGTGGGGTAGTGTAGTGGTGGGGTAGTGTAGTGGCGGGGTAGTGTAGTGGTGGGGTAGTGGAGTGGTGGGGTAGTGGGGTGGTGGGGTATTGGAGTGGTGGGGTAGTGGGGTGGTGGGGTAGTGGGGTAGTGGGGTAGTGTAGTGGTGGGGTAGTGGGGTGGTGGGGTAGTGGGGTGGTGGGGTAGTGTAGTGGTGGGGTAGTGGAGTGGTTGGGTAGTGTAGTGGTGGGGTAGTGTAGTGGTGGGGTAGTGGGGTAGTGGAGTGGTGGGGTAGTGGAGTGGTGGAGTGGTGGAGTGGTGGAGTGGTGGGGTAGTGGGGTGGCGGTGTAGTGTAGTGGTGGGGTAGTGTAGTGGTGGGGTAGTGGGGTGGTGGGGTAGTGGAGTGGTGGGGTAGTGGGGTGGTGGGGTAGTGGGGTAGTGTAGTGGTGGGCTAGTGGGGTGGTGGGGTAGTGGGGTGGTGGGGTAGTGTAGTGGTGGGGTAGTGGAGTGGTGGGGTAGTGGAGTGGTGGGGTAGTGGAGTGGTGGGGTAGTGGAGTGGCGGGGTAGTGTGGTGGTGGAGTAGTGTAGTGGTGGGGTAGTGGAGTGGTGGGGTAGTGGGGTGGTGGGGTAGTGTAGTGGTGGGGTAGTGTAGTGGTGGGGTAGTGTAGTGGTGGGGTGGTGGGGTAGTGGAGTGGTGGGGTAGTGTAGTGGTGGGGTAGTGTAGTGGTGGGGTAGTGGAGTGGTGGGGTAGTGGGGTAGTGGGGTAGTGGGGTGGTGGTGTAGTGGAGTGGTGGGGTAGTGAGGTGGTGGGGTAGTGGAGTGGTGGGGTAGTGTAGTGGTGGGGTGGTTGGGTAGTGGGGTGGTGGGGTAGTGGAGTGGCGGGGTAGTGTAGTGGTGGGGTAGTGGAGAGGTGGGGTAGTGTAGTGGTGGGGTAGTGGAGTGGTGGGGTAGTGGGGTGGTGGGGTAGTGTAGTGGTGGGGTAGTGTAGAGGTGGGGTAGTGTAGTGGTGGGGTAGTGGAGTGGTGGGGTAGTGTAGTGGTGGGGTGGTGGGGTAGTGTAGAGGTGGGGTGGTGGGGTAGTGGGGTGGTGGGGTAGTGTAGAGATGGGGTAGTGTAGTGGTGGGGTAGTGTAGAGATGGGGTAGTGTAGTGGTGGGGTAGTGTAGAGATGGGGTAGTGTAGTGGTGGGGTGGTGGGGTAGTGTAGTGGTGGGGTGGTGGGGTAGTGGGGTGGTGGGGTAGTGTAGAGATGGGGTAGTGTAGTGGTGGGGTAGTGTGGAGGTGGGGTAGTGTAGTGGTGGGGTAGTGTAGTGGTGGGGTAGTGTGGTGGTGGAGTAGTGTAGTGGCGGGGTAGTGGAGTGGTGGGGTAGTGTAGAGGTGGGGTAGTGTAGTGGTGGGGTAGTGTAGAGGTGGGGTAGTGTAGTGGTGGGGTAGTGTAGTGGTGGGGTAGTGTGGTGGTGGGGTAGTGTAGTGGTGGGGTAGTGTAGAGGTGGGGTAGTGTAGTAGTGGGGTGGTGGGGTGGTGGGGTAGTGGGGTAGTGTAGTGGTGGGGTAGTGTAGTAGTGGGGTGGTGGGGTAGTGGGGTAGTGTAGTGGTGGGGTGGTGGGGTAGTGTAGTGGTGGGGTTGTGTAGTGGTGGGGTAGTGGAGTGGTGGGGTAGTGGAGTGGTGGGGTAGTGGGGTGGTGGGGTAGTGGGGTGGTGGGGTAGTGTGGTGGTGGGGTAGTGGGGTGGTGGGGTAGTGGGGTGGTGGGGTAGTGTAGTGGTGGGGTAGTGTAGAGGTGGGGTAGTGGGGTGGTGGAGTAGTGGGGTGGTGGGGTAGTGGAATGGTGGGGTAGTGTAGTGTCGGCAGTTTATTAGAAGAGTTGGGGGTGTGGTTTATTGGGGGCGTGGCTTTTAGGCTTTTATTTTATTAATCCTCTTAATAACTAACACCTGTAATGATACTTGCATAAGATACACTGTAAAACATTGACTGCCACTGATGTCATTGTTCATCTGAGCTGCTGTTATTGATTGGTATGTGCTTTGGGTTTTATCTTCAACATATTCAATTAGTCTGAAGTTAAACAATGAATTTGGGAGATCATTGTGTTTGAACCGACTGCAGGTTCTAAATTGCTTTCAACACATCATGCTCTTTGCCACCCGTCAGAGTGAATGTCATTCAAATTCATCTGTTCTGTTGTATTCCCCAAGCAGAGATTTGTTTGTCCACTGAATCTGTAATGATACTTAGAAACCTCGTTAAGGCGTCCATTGTTTAGATGTCACCATTTGCCTACAATAGGGTGGCAGGTAGCCCATCGGTCACTGGTTCGAATCCCCGAGCCGACTAGGTGATAAATCTGGCTCTGAACCCCAACTGCTCTGGATAAGAGCGTCTCTGTCCCTGAGCAAGGCTCTGAACCCCAACTGCTCTGGATAAGAGCGTCTCTGTCCCTGAGCAAGGCTCTGAACCCCAACTGCTCTGGATAAGAGCGTCTCTGTCCCTGAGCAAGGCTCTGAACCCCAACTGCTCTGGATAAGAGCGTCTCTGTCCCTGAGCAAGGCTCTGAACCCCAACTGCTCTGGATAAGAGCGTCTCTGTCCCAGAGCAAGGCTCTGAACCCCAACTGCTCTGGATAAGAGCGTCTCTGTCCCAGAGCAAGGCTCTGAACCCCAACTGCTCTGGATAAGAGCGTCTCTGTCCCTGAGCAAGGCTCTGAACCCCAACTGCTCTGGATAAGAGCGTCTCTGTCCCTGAGCAAGGCTCTGAACCCCAACTGCTCTGGATAAGAGCGTCTCTGTCCCAGAGCAAGGCTCTGAACCCCAACTGCTCTGGATAAGAGCGTCTCTGTCCCTGAGCAAGGCTCTGAACCCAAACTGCTCTGGATAAGAGCGTCTCTGTCCCTGAGCAAGGCTCTGAACCCCAACTGCTCTGGATAAGAGCGTCTACTAAAATGTAAATATTGTGACCGTTAAAGTTTTATGTAAAGATCAATTCGGAGTAATTATTGAATGTTATTGAACCAGTGTAATTTCTCATTTTGCGGGGAATTGATTGAACTGCTTGTACCGCAATTGAAGCGTTTTGGATAGGTAATTCCAAAGTGAAAAATCAACTCTGAACAAGATGAAAAAATGGGTGCATTTACATGAAATAATATTTAGTATTCAACTGAACTTTGGGTTTACAGTGACTTGATTCATTGGACTTTTAATCACTTGAAGTAATTTGTTGACGTTGATCCAAAGACAAATTTGATACTGTAATACAGAGTGCTGAGTCATGATGAATTGTTCTCATCAAATCAAGGTTTATTTGTCATATACACAGGGTACAGCGTAGTGTACGATGAAACGCTTCCTGGCAGCTCTCCTCTGGAACAGTTGTTCATGTGTATACCACAGGAGGTTGGGGACACCTTCATTGGGGAGGACAGGCTCGTTCTAATGACTGGAGCGGAATCGGTGGAATGGTATCAAATACATTAAACACATGGTTTCCATGGTTTCCAGGTGTTTGACTCCATTCCATTGGCTCCGTTCCAGACATTATTAAGAGCCCTCCCCTCAGCAGCCTCCTGTGGTATACCATGGGGGTGCAGTTCAATACATTCCAAGTGCAATGTATTCTGAACATTCTCACCAGTCAGTGCTTTAGGTAATTAACTGATGGTCCTTGAACTAAGACACTCAGTACCTTTATCTTTCAATGTGAACTTCAAACCGCTTCAACTGCTGATAAGAGTCTTATCAAACTGCAACTACAACATGCAATATGAATGTATTGACTCTACGTCTAACTGTAACAGCCTTGTAGTACAGCAGTAATAACAAGCGCAACATATTTCAGTAATAACTACAATATGCAGAAGGATTTATAAGTGTGAATGACTGAATGCATTGCACCTACAGTCACTATGTCTAAACTGTAGCTGTCCAGTCTTCAGTGCTGTTGTGATACCGGTTGCTGTGTGTGTCGGTAGAGTTGTAACTGTCTAGTCTTCAGTGCTGTTGTGATACCGGTTGCTGTGTGTGTCGGCAGAGTTGTAGCAACCACTCAGATGCAGCCTGTGGACGCCAGGAAAGCCTTCCCCTGCTTTGATGAACCTGCCATGAAGGCCGTGTTCCACATCACCCTCCTCCACGCACATGGAACCGTGGCTCTGGCCAATGGCATGAATCTAGGTAAGCATGGAACCCTGGCTCTGGCCAATGGCATGAATCTAGGTAAGCATGGAACCCTGGCTCTGGCCAATGGCATGAATCTAGGTAAGCATGGAACCGTGGCTCTGGCCAATGGCATGAATCTAGGTAAGAATGGAACCGTGGCTCTGGCCAATGGCATGAATCTAGGTAAGCATGGAACCCTGGCTCTGGCCAATGGCATGAATCTAGGTATGTGTGCTGTTGGCTGCTTCTAGGTCCAAATGGGATGGGATCTGTGATCTGTTTCCTAGATTATAGTTAGAGAGTTTAATGCTACAATCTGCCAAATGTACCTCTCGCTCAGACTGAGAGAACCAGTTCTGCCAAACTCTCAACAACTGGCTGAAGAAAATACAAGCATTGCATTTTTTTGTCTTTTTTAAAGTAAGCTGCTATACAAATATACCTTATAGGCTGATCCACTGCCGTACTCAGCTGACTATATACTAAGTTGTGTAACCTTCTAGAATCTATGGTAGAACCTCAGAGAGTTCCTGTTGTCACTGGAGGGATCTGAACTCTGGTCTCCTGCTGGGAAAACCAATGTGTCGTCTCTGCTACGCTCACTAACCCGTTTCTCTCTCCACCTGTAGCCTCAGTCAACGTCACTGTCAACGACCAGGATGTTACTCGGACCAGCTTCAAACCCACACCCCTCATGTCAACCTATCTACTGGCCTTTGTAGTCAGTGAGTTCGATTTCATCCGGTCACCAGAAGGGGAAAAGGTTTTGGTACGTATTATTAACAGCTCTGGATCTTATTGGTCTGCGTTGGGGAGAAGTTTCCCCTTCATACAGATCTAGGACCAGCTTCCCCTCCCCAAATCCTCAGTTATCCCAGAACTCTAAAATCTCGCGTAATTTGGTCAGGTGTTTACGTAGTCTGTTCACGAGAGATGACCCAAATCCTTACCTCAGTTATCCCAGAACTCTAAAAGCTCGCGTAATTTGGTCAGGTGTTTACGTAGTCTGTTCACGAGAGATGACCCAAATCCTAACCTTAAAGGGATACTGCTCTCGGTCAAAATCCCGAAGTCTCCCTTTAACCATTAGTAGTGAAAATGCAAAACTGACCCCAGATCAGCGTCTAGGGGAAACGTCAGCATACTACACCGTTGTGTCTTCAGGATGAGGGAGACGTTATTGTTTTATTTCTCTGTGCTGCCCTCTAGCGGTCTCTCCAGCTCAGTACAGCTGACAGGGCAGACCAGGGGACAGGATCTCATGAAGGAAAACATGTCTTTATTTCCAGATCAGGATTTGGGCTCGTAAACAGGCCATTGCTGAAGGCCAGGGAGATTACGCCCTCAAAAAAACTGGACCAATCCTGGAGTTCTTTGAAAATTACTACAACTCTAGCTATCCTCTGACCAAATCAGGTAAGACTTAAAGAGCTACGTAATATTCTTACTCTCAGATTCCCCGTCTGTTGTTGAAGAGGATACGCATATTCAGTGTGCGTCCCAAATGACGCCCTATTCCCTTGTGTGGTGCACTACTTTAAACCAGGGCCCACAGGCCTCTAGACAAAAGTAGTGTACTATATAGGGAATAGGGCACCATTTGAGATATGAACACTCCTGTATGTTGTAGACCAGATAGCTCTGCCTGACTTCAGTGCTGGAGCCATGGAGAACTGGGGTCTGATCACCTACAGAGAGACAGCCCTGCTCTTCAACCCTGTTAGCTCATCCAACGCAGACAAAGAGTGGATCGCTACCGTCATCTCTCATGAACTGGCTCACATGGTATGTTTTACAGTCAATACTATGCTGTTATATATACAGAGTGGCTGCAGATGGCTGGTATGTTTTACAGTCAATACTATACTGTGATATATACGGAGTGGCTGCAGATGGCTCCCTGGTATGTTTTACAGTCAATACTATGCTGTTATATATACGGAGTGGCTGCAGATGGCTCCCTGGTATGTTTTACAGTCAATACTATACTGTGATATATACGGAGTGGCTGCAGATGGCTCCCTGGTGTGTTTTACAGTCAATACTGTACTGTTATATATACGGAGTGGCTGCAGATGGCTCCCTGGTATGTTTTACAGTCAATACTATACTGTGATATATACGGAGTGGCTGCAGATGGCTCCCTGGTATGTTTTACAGTCAATACTATACTGTGATATATACGGAGTGGCTGCAGATGGCTCCCTGGTATGTTTTACAGTCAATACTATACTGTTATATATACAGAGTGGCTGCAGATGGCAGGTATGTTTTACAGTCAATACTATACTGTTATATATACGGAGTGGCTGCAGATGGCTCCCTGGTATGTTTTACAGTCAATACTATGCTGTGATATATACAGAGTGGCTGCAGATGGCTCCCTGGTATGTTTTACAGTCAATACTATACTGTTATATATACAGAGTGGCTGCAGATGGCAGGTATGTTTTACAGTCAATACTATACTGTTATATATACGGAGTGGCTGCAGATGGCTCCCTGGTATGTTTTACAGTCAATACTATACTGTTATATATACAGAGTGGCTGCAGATGGCTCCCTGGTATGTTTTACAGTCAATACTATACTGTTATATATACAGAGTGGCTGCAGATGGCTGGTATGTTTTACAGTCAATACTATACTGTTATATATACGGAGTGGCTGCAGATGGCTCCCTGGTGTGTTTTACAGTCAATACTATACTGTTATATATACAGAGTGGCTGCAGATGGCTGGTATGTATTACAGTCAATACTATACTGTTATATATACGGAGTGGCTGCAGATGGCTCCCTGGTATGTTTTACAGTCAATACTATACTGTTATATATACAGAGTGGCTGCAGATGGCTGGTATGTTTTACAGTCATTACTATACTGTTATATATACGGAGTGGCTGCAGATGGCTCCCTGGTATGTTTTACAGTCAATACTATACTGTTATATATACAGAGTGGCTGCAGATGGCTCCCTGGTATGTTTTACAGTCAATACTATACTGTTATATATACAGAGTGGCTGCAGATGGCTGGTATGTTTTACAGTCAATACTGTACTGTTATATATACGGAGTGGTTGCAGATGGCTCCCTGGTATGTTTTACAGTCAATACTATACTGTGATATATACAGAGTGGCTGCAGATGGCTCCCTGGTGTGTTTTACAGTCAATACTATACTGTTATATATACAGAGTGGCTGCAGATGGCTCCCTGGTGTGTTTTACAGTCAATACTATACTGTTATATATACAGAGTGGCTGCAGATGGCTCCCTGGTATGTTTTACAGTCAATACTATGCTGTTATATATACAGAGTGGCTGCAGATGGCTCCCTGGTGTGTTTTACAGTCAATACTATGCTGTTATATATACAGAGTGGCTGCAGATGGCTCCCTGGTATGTTTTACAGTCAATACTATGCTGTTATATATACAGAGTGGCTGCAGATGGCTCCCTGGTATGTTTTACAGTCAATACTATACTGTTATATATACAGAGTGGCTGCAGATGGCTCCCTGGTATGTTTTACAGTCAATACTGTACTGTTATATATACGGAGTGGCTGCAGATGGCTCCCTGGTATGTTTTACAGTCAATACTATGCTGTTATATATACAGAGTGGCTGCAGATGGCTCCCTGGTATGTTTTACAGTCAATACTATGCTGTTATATATACAGAGTGGCTGCAGATGGCTCCCTGGTATGTTTTACAGTCAATACTGTACTGTTATATATACGGAGTGGCTGCAGATGGCTCCCTGGTATGTTTTACAGTCAATACTGTACTGTTATATATACGGAGTGGCTGCAGATGGCTCCCTGGTATGTTTTACAGTCAATACTATGCTGTTATATATACGGAGTGGCTGCAGATGGCTCCCTGGTATGTTTTACAGTCAATACTATACTGTTATATATACGGAGTGGCTGCAGATGGCTCCCTGGTATGTTTTACAGTTAATACTATGCTGTGATATATACAGAGTGGCTGCAGATGGCTCCCTGGTATGTTTTACAGTCAATACTATACTGTTATATATACAGAGTGGCTGCAGATGGCTCCCTGGTGTGTTTTACAGTCAATACTATGCTGTTATATATACAGAGTGGCTGCAGATGGCTGGTATGTTTTACAGTCAATACTATACTGTTATATATACGGAGTGGCTGCAGATGGCTCCCTGGTATGTTTTACAGTCAATACTATACTGTTATATATACGGAGTGGCTGCAGATGGCTCCCTGGTATGTTTTACAGTCAATACTATGCTGTTATATATACAGAGTGGCTGCAGATGGCTCCCTGGTGTGTTTTACAGTCAATACTATGCTGTTATATATACAGAGTGGCTGCAGATGGCTCCCTGGTGTGTTTTACAGTCAATACTATGCTGTTATATATACAGAGTGGCTGCAGATGGCTCCCTGGTGTGTTTTACAGTCAATACTGTACTGTTATATATACGGAGTGGCTGCAGATGGCTCCCTGGTATGTTTTACAGTCAATAATATGCTGTTATATATACAGAGTGGCTGCAGATGGCTCCCTGGTATGTTTTACAGTCAATACTATGCTGTTATATATACAGAGTGGCTGCAGATGGCTCCCTGGTATGTTTTACAGTCAATACTATACTGTTATATATACAGAGTGGCTGCAGATGGCTCCCTGGTATGTTTTACAGTCAATACTGTACTGTTATATATACGGAGTGGCTGCAGATGGCTCCCTGGTATGTTTTACAGTCAATACTATGCTGTTATATATACAGAGTGGCTGCAGATGGCTCCCTGGTATGTTTTACAGTCAATACTATACTGTTATATATACAGAGTGGCTGCAGATGGCTCCCTGGTATGTTTTACAGTCAATACTGTACTGTTATATATACGGAGTGGCTGCAGATGGCTCCCTGGTATGTTTTACAGTCAATACTGTACTGTTATATATACGGAGTGGCTGCAGATGGCTCCCTGGTATGTTTTACAGTCAATACTATGCTGTTATATATACAGAGTGGCTGCAGATGGCTCCCTGGTATGTTTTACAGTCAATACTGTACTGTTATATATACGGAGTGGTTGCAGATGGCTCCCTGGTATGTTTTACAGTCAATACTATACTGTGATATATACAGAGTGGCTGCAGATGGCTCCCTGGTGTGTTTTACAGTCAATACTATACTGTTATATATACAGAGTGGCTGCAGATGGCTCCCTGGTGTGTTTTACAGTCAATACTATACTGTTATATATACAGAGTGGCTGCAGATGGCTCCCTGGTATGTTTTACAGTCAATACTATGCTGTTATATATACAGAGTGGCTGCAGATGGCTCCCTGGTGTGTTTTACAGTCAATACTATGCTGTTATATATACAGAGTGGCTGCAGATGGCTCCCTGGTGTGTTTTACAGTCAATACTGTACTGTTATTTATACAGAGTGGCTGCAGATGGCTCCCTGGTATGTTTTACAGTAAATACTATGCTGTTATATATACAGAGTGGCTGCAGATGGCTCCCTGGTATGTTTTACAGTCAATACTGTACTGTTATATATACGGAGTGGTTGCAGATGGCTCCCTGGTATGTTTTACAGTCAATACTATACTGTGATATATACAGAGTGGCTGCAGATGGCTCCCTGGTGTGTTTTACAGTCAATACTATACTGTTATATATACAGAGTGGCTGCAGATGGCTCCCTGGTGTGTTTTACAGTCAATACTATACTGTTATATATACAGAGTGGCTGCAGATGGCTCCCTGGTATGTTTTACAGTCAATACTATGCTGTTATATATACAGAGTGGCTGCAGATGGCTCCCTGGTGTGTTTTACAGTCAATACTATGCTGTTATATATACAGAGTGGCTGCAGATGGCTCCCTGGTGTGTTTTACAGTCAATACTGTACTGTTATTTATACAGAGTGGCTGCAGATGGCTCCCTGGTATGTTTTACAGTCAATACTATGCTGTTATATATACAGAGTGGCTGCAGATGGCTCCCTGGTATGTTTTACAGTCAATACTATGCTGTTATATATACAGAGTGGCTGCAGATGGCTCCCTGGTATGTTTTACAGTCAATACTATACTGTTATATATACAGAGTGGCTGCAGATGGCTCCCTGGTATGTTTTACAGTCAATACTGTACTGTTATATATACGGAGTGGCTGCAGATGGCTCCCTGGTATGTTTTACAGTCAATACTATGCTGTTATATATACAGAGTGGCTGCAGATGGCTCCCTGGTATGTTTTACAGTCAATACTATGCTGTTATATATACAGAGTGGCTGCAGATGGCTCCCTGGTATGTTTTACAGTCAATACTGTACTGTTATATATACGGAGTGGCTGCAGATGGCTCCCTGGTATGTTTTACAGTCAATACTGTACTGTTATATATACGGAGTGGCTGCAGATGGCTCCCTGGTATGTTTTACAGTCAATACTATGCTGTTATATATACGGAGTGGCTGCAGATGGCTCCCTGGTATGTTTTACAGTCAATACTATACTGTTATATATACGGAGTGGCTGCAGATGGCTCCCTGGTATGTTTTACAGTTAATACTATGCTGTGATATATACAGAGTGGCTGCAGATGGCTCCCTGGTATGTTTTACAGTCAATACTATACTGTTATATATACAGAGTGGCTGCAGATGGCTCCCTGGTGTGTTTTACAGTCAATACTATGCTGTTATATATACAGAGTGGCTGCAGATGGCTGGTATGTTTTACAGTCAATACTATACTGTTATATATACGGAGTGGCTGCAGATGGCTCCCTGGTATGTTTTACAGTCAATACTATACTGTTATATATACGGAGTGGCTGCAGATGGCTCCCTGGTATGTTTTACAGTCAATACTATGCTGTTATATATACAGAGTGGCTGCAGATGGCTCCCTGGTGTGTTTTACAGTCAATACTATGCTGTTATATATACAGAGTGGCTGCAGATGGCTCCCTGGTGTGTTTTACAGTCAATACTATGCTGTTATATATACAGAGTGGCTGCAGATGGCTCCCTGGTGTGTTTTACAGTCAATACTGTACTGTTATATATACGGAGTGGCTGCAGATGGCTCCCTGGTATGTTTTACAGTCAATACTATGCTGTTATATATACAGAGTGGCTGCAGATGGCTCCCTGGTATGTTTTACAGTCAATACTATGCTGTTATATATACAGAGTGGCTGCAGATGGCTCCCTGGTATGTTTTACAGTCAATACTATACTGTTATATATACAGAGTGGCTGCAGATGGCTCCCTGGTATGTTTTACAGTCAATACTGTACTGTTATATATACGGAGTGGCTGCAGATGGCTCCCTGGTATGTTTTACAGTCAATACTATGCTGTTATATATACAGAGTGGCTGCAGATGGCTCCCTGGTATGTTTTACAGTCAATACTATACTGTTATATATACAGAGTGGCTGCAGATGGCTCCCTGGTATGTTTTACAGTCAATACTATACTGTTATATATACGGAGTGGCTGCAGATGGCTCCCTGGTATGTTTTACAGTTAATACTATGCTGTGATATATACAGAGTGGCTGCAGATGGCTCCCTGGTATGTTTTACAGTCAATACTATACTGTTATATATACAGAGTGGCTGCAGATGGCTCCCTGGTGTGTTTTACAGTCAATACTATGCTGTTATATATACAGAGTGGCTGCAGATGGCTGGTATGTTTTACAGTCAATACTATACTGTTATATATACGGAGTGGCTGCAGATGGCTCCCTGGTATGTTTTACAGTCAATACTATACTGTTATATATACGGAGTGGCTGCAGATGGCTCCCTGGTATGTTTTACAGTCAATACTATGCTGTTATATATACAGAGTGGCTGCAGATGGCTCCCTGGTGTGTTTTACAGTCAATACTATGCTGTTATATATACAGAGTGGCTGCAGATGGCTCCCTGGTGTGTTTTACAGTCAATACTATGCTGTTATATATACAGAGTGGCTGCAGATGGCTCCCTGGTGTGTTTTACAGTCAATACTGTACTGTTATATATACGGAGTGGCTGCAGATGGCTCCCTGGTATGTTTTACAGTCAATACTATGCTGTTATATATACAGAGTGGCTGCAGATGGCTCCCTGGTATGTTTTACAGTCAATACTATGCTGTTATATATACAGAGTGGCTGCAGATGGCTCCCTGGTATGTTTTACAGTCAATACTATACTGTTATATATACAGAGTGGCTGCAGATGGCTCCCTGGTATGTTTTACAGTCAATACTGTACTGTTATATATACGGAGTGGCTGCAGATGGCTCCCTGGTATGTTTTACAGTCAATACTATGCTGTTATATATACAGAGTGGCTGCAGATGGCTCCCTGGTATGTTTTACAGTCAATACTATACTGTTATATATACAGAGTGGCTGCAGATGGCTCCCTGGTATGTTTTACAGTCAATACTGTACTGTTATATATACGGAGTGGCTGCAGATGGCTCCCTGGTATGTTTTACAGTCAATACTGTACTGTTATATATACGGAGTGGCTGCAGATGGCTCCCTGGTATGTTTTACAGTCAATACTATGCTGTTATATATACAGAATGGCTGCAGATGGCTCCCTGGTATGTTTTACAGTCAATACTGTACTGTTATATATACGGAGTGGCTGCAGATGGCTCCCTGGTATGTTTTACAGTCAATACTGTACTGTTATATATACGGAGTGGCTGCAGATGGCTCCCTGGTATGTTTTACAGTCAATACTATGCTGTTATATATACAGAGTGGCTGCAGATGGCTCCCTGGTATGTTTTACAGTCAATACTATACTGTTATATATACAGAGTGGCTGCAGATGGCTCCCTGGTATGTTTTACAGTCAATACTATACTGTTATATATACAGAGTGGCTGCAGATGGCTCCCTGGTATGTTTTACAGTCAATACTATGCTGTTATATATACAGAGTGGCTGCAGATGGCTCCCTGGTATGTTTTACAGTCAATACTATGCTGTTATATATACGGTGTGGCTGCAGATGGCTCCCTGGTGTGTTTTACAGTCAATACTATTCTGTGATATATACGGAGTGGCTGCAGATGGCTCCCTGGTATGTTTTACAGTCAATACTGTACTGTTATATATACGGAGTGGCTGCAGATGGCTCCCTGGTATGTTTTACAGTCAATACTATGCTGTTATATATACAGAGTGGCTGCAGATGGCTCCCTGGTATGTTTTACAGTCAATACTGTACTGTTATATATACGGAGTGGCTGCAGATGGCTCCCTGGTATGTTTTACAGTCAATACTGTACTGTTATATATACGGAGTGGCTGCAGATGGCTCCCTGGTATGTTTTACAGTCAATACTATGCTGTTATATATACAGAGTGGCTGCAGATGGCTCCCTGGTATGTTTTACAGTCAATACTATACTGTTATATATACAGAGTGGCTGCAGATGGCTCCCTGGTATGTTTTACAGTCAATACTATACTGTTATATATACAGAGTGGCTGCAGATGGCTCCCTGGTATGTTTTACAGTCAATACTATGCTGTTATATATACAGAGTGGCTGCAGATGGCTCCCTGGTATGTTTTACAGTCAATACTATGCTGTTATATATACGGTGTGGCTGCAGATGGCTCCCTGGTGTGTTTTACAGTCAATACTATACTGTGATATATACGGAGTGGCTGCAGATGGCTCCCTGGTATGTTTTACAGTCAATACTGTACTGTTATATATACGGAGTGGCTGCAGATGGCTCCCTGGTATGTTTTACAGTCAATACTATGCTGTTATATATACAGAGTGGCTGCAGATGGCTCCCTGGTATGTTTTACAGTCAATACTATACTGTTATATATACAGAGTGGCTGCAGATGGCTCCCTGGTGTGTTTTACAGTCAATACTATGCTGTTATATATACAGAGTGGCTGCAGATGGCTGGTATGTTTTACAGTCAATACTATACTGTTATATATACGGAGTGGCTACAGATGGCTCCCTGGTATGTTTTACAGTCAATACTATGCTGTTATATATACAGAGTGGCTGCAGATGGCTCCCTGGTGTGTTTTACAGTCAATACTATGCTGTTATATATACAGAGTGGCTGCAGATGGCTCCCTGGTGTGTTTTACAGTCAATACTATGCTGTTATATATACAGAGTGGCTGCAGATGGCTCCCTGGTGTGTTTTACAGTCAATACTGTACTGTTATATATACGGAGTGGCTGCAGATGGCTCCCTGGTGTGTTTTACAGTCAATACTATGCTGTTATATATACAGAGTGGCTGCAGATGGCTCCCTGGTATGTTTTACAGTCAATACTATGCTGTTATATATACAGAGTGGCTGCAGATGGCTCCCTGGTATGTTTTACAGTCAATAGTATGCTGTTATATATACAGAGTGGCTGCAGATGGCTCCCTGTTATGTTTTACAGTCAATACTGTACTGTTATATATACGGAGTGGCTGCAGATGGCTCCCTGGTATGTTTTACAGTCAATACTATGCTGTTATATATACAGAGTGGCTGCAGATGGCTCCCTGGTATGTTTTACAGTCAATACTATACTGTTATATATACAGAGTGGCTGCAGATGGCTCCCTGGTATGTTTTACAGTCAATACTGTACTGTTATATATACGGAGTGGCTGCAGATGGCTCCCTGGTATGTTTTACAGTCAATACTGTACTGTTATATATACGGAGTGGCTGCAGATGGCTCCCTGGTATGTTTTACAGTCAATACTATGCTGTTATATATACAGAGTGGCTGCAGATGGCTCCCTGGTATGTTTTACAGTCAATACTGTACTGTTATATATACGGAGTGGCTGCAGATGGCTCCCTGGTATGTTTTACAGTCAATACTGTACTGTTATATATACGGAGTGGCTGCAGATGGCTCCCTGGTATGTTTTACAGTCAATACTATGCTGTTATATATACAGAGTGGCTGCAGATGGCTCCCTGGTATGTTTTACAGTCAATACTATACTGTTATATATACAGAGTGGCTGCAGATGGCTCCCTGGTATGTTTTACAGTCAATACTATACTGTTATATATACAGAGTGGCTGCAGATGGCTCCCTGGTATGTTTTACAGTCAATACTATGCTGTTATATATACAGAGTGGCTGCAGATGGCTCCCTGGTATGTTTTACAGTCAATACTATGCTGTTATATATACGGTGTGGCTGCAGATGGCTCCCTGGTGTGTTTTACAGTCAATACTATACTGTGATATATACGGAGTGGCTGCAGATGGCTCCCTGGTATGTTTTACAGTCAATACTGTACTGTTATATATACGGAGTGGCTGCAGATGGCTCCCTGGTATGTTTTACAGTCAATACTATGCTGTTATATATACGGAGTGGCTGCAGATGGCTCCCTGGTATGTTTTACAGTCAATACTATACTGTGATATATACAGAGTGGCTGCAGATGGCTCCCTGGTGTGTTTTACAGTCAATACTATGCTGTGATATATACAGAGTGGCTGCAGATGGCTCCCTGGTATGTTTTACAGTCAATACTATACTGTTATATATACAGAGTGGCTGCAGATGGCTCCCTGGTGTGTTTTACAGTCAATACTATGCTGTTATATATACAGAGTGGCTGCAGATGGCTGGTATGTTTTACAGTCAATACTATACTGTTATATATACGGAGTGGCTGCAGATGGCTCCCTGGTATGTTTTACAGTCAATACTATACTGTTATATATACGGAGTGGCTGCAGATGGCTCCCTGGTATGTTTTACAGTCAATACTATGCTGTTATATATACAGAGTGGCTGCAGATGGCTCCCTGGTGTGTTTTACAGTCAATACTATGCTGTTATATATACAGAGTGGCTGCAGATGGCTCCCTGGTGTGTTTTACAGTCAATACTATGCTGTTATATATACAGAGTGGCTGCAGATGGCTCCCTGGTGTGTTTTACAGTCAATACTGTACTGTTATATATACGGAGTGGCTGCAGATGGCTCCCTGGTATGTTTTACAGTCAATACTATGCTGTTATATATACAGAGTGGCTGCAGATGGCTCCCTGGTATGTTTTACAGTCAATACTATGCTGTTATATATACAGAGTGGCTGCAGATGGCTCCCTGGTATGTTTTACAGTCAATACTATACTGTTATATATACAGAGTGGCTGCAGATGGCTCCCTGGTATGTTTTACAGTCAATACTGTACTGTTATATATACGGAGTGGCTGCAGATGGCTCCCTGGTATGTTTTACAGTCAATACTATGCTGTTATATATACAGAGTGGCTGCAGATGGCTCCCTGGTATGTTTTACAGTCAATACTATACTGTTATATATACAGAGTGGCTGCAGATGGCTCCCTGGTATGTTTTACAGTCAATACTGTACTGTTATATATACGGAGTGGCTGCAGATGGCTCCCTGGTATGTTTTACAGTCAATACTGTACTGTTATATATACGGAGTGGCTGCAGATGGCTCCCTGGTATGTTTTACAGTCAATACTATGCTGTTATATATACAGAGTGGCTGCAGATGGCTCCCTGGTATGTTTTACAGTCAATACTATGCTGTTATATATACAGAGTGGCTGCAGATGGCTCCCTGGTATGTTTTACAGTCAATACTGTACTGTTATATATACGGAGTGGCTGCAGATGGCTCCCTGGTATGTTTTACAGTCAATACTGTACTGTTATATATACGGAGTGGCTGCAGATGGCTCCCTGGTATGTTTTACAGTCAATACTATGCTGTTATATATACAGAGTGGCTGCAGATGGCTCCCTGGTATGTTTTACAGTCAATACTATACTGTTATATATACAGAGTGGCTGCAGATGGCTCCCTGGTATGTTTTACAGTCAATACTATACTGTTATATATACAGAGTGGCTGCAGATGGCTCCCTGGTATGTTTTACAGTCAATACTATGCTGTTATATATACAGAGTGGCTGCAGATGGCTCCCTGGTATGTTTTACAGTCAATACTATGCTGTTATATATACGGTGTGGCTGCAGATGGCTCCCTGGTGTGTTTTACAGTCAATACTATACTGTGATATATACGGAGTGGCTGCAGATGGCTCCCTGGTATGTTTTACAGTCAATACTGTACTGTTATATATACGGAGTGGCTGCAGATGGCTCCCTGGTATGTTTTACAGTCAATACTATGCTGTTATATATACAGAGTGGCTGCAGATGGCTCCCTGGTATGTTTTACAGTCAATACTATACTGTTATATATACAGAGTGGCTGCAGATGGCTCCCTGGTGTGTTTTACAGTCAATACTATGCTGTTATATATACAGAGTGGCTGCAGATGGCTGGTATGTTTTACAGTCAATACTATACTGTTATATATACGGAGTGGCTGCAGATGGCTCCCTGGTATGTTTTACAGTCAATACTATACTGTTATATATACGGAGTGGCTGCAGATGGCTCCCTGGTATGTTTTACAGTCAATACTATGCTGTTATATATACAGAGTGGCTGCAGATGGCTCCCTGGTGTGTTTTACAGTCAATAATATGCTGTTATATATACAGAGTGGCTGCAGATGGCTCCCTGGTGTGTTTTACAGTCAATACTATGCTGTTATATATACAGAGTGGCTGCAGATGGCTCCCTGGTGTGTTTTACAGTCAATAATGTACTGTTATATATACGGAGTGGCTGCAGATGGCTCCCTGGTATGTTTTACAGTCAATACTATGCTGTTATATATACAGAGTGGCTTCAGATGGCTCCCTGGTATGTTTTACAGTCAATACTATGCTGTTATATATACAGAGTGGCTGCAGATGGCTCCCTGGTATGTTTTACAGTCAATAGTATACTGTTATATATACAGAGTGGCTGCAGATGGCTCCCTGGTATGTTTTACAGTCAATACTGTACTGTTATATATACGGAGTGGCTGCAGATGGCTCCCTGGTATGTTTTACAGTCAATACTATGCTGTTATATATACAGAGTGGCTGCAGATGGCTCCCTGGTATGTTTTACAGTCAATACTATACTGTTATATATACGGAGTGGCTGCAGATGGCTCCCTGGTATGTTTTACAGTCAATACTATGCTGTTATATATACAGAGTGGCTGCAGATGGCTCCCTGGTGTGTTTTACAGTCAATACTATGCTGTTATATATACAGAGTGGCTGCAGATGGCTCCCTGGTGTGTTTTACAGTCAATACTATGCTGTTATATATACAGAGTGGCTGCAGATGGCTCCCTGGTGTGTTTTACAGTCAATACTGTACTGTTATATATACGGAGTGGCTGCAGATGGCTCCCTGGTATGTTTTACAGTCAATACTATGCTGTTATATATACAGAGTGGCTGCAGATGGCTCCCTGGTATGTTTTACAGTCAATACTATGCTGTTATATATACAGAGTGGCTGCAGATGGCTCCCTGGTATGTTTTACAGTCAATACTATACTGTTATATATACAGAGTGGCTGCAGATGGCTCCCTGGTATGTTTTACAGTCAATACTGTACTGTTATATATACGGAGTGGCTGCAGATGGCTCCCTGGTATGTTTTACAGTCAATACTATGCTGTTATATATACAGAGTGGCTGCAGATGGCTCCCTGGTATGTTTTACAGTCAATACTATACTGTTATATATACAGAGTGGCTGCAGATGGCTTCCTGGTATGTTTTACAGTCAATACTGTACTGTTATATATACGGAGTGGCTGCAGATGGCTCCCTGGTATGTTTTAGAGTCAATACTGTACTGTTATATATACGGAGTGGCTGCAGATGGCTCCCTGGTATGTTTTACAGTCAATACTATGCTGTTATATATACAGAGTGGCTGCAGATGGCTCCCTGGTATGTTTTACAGTCAATAATATGCTGTTATATATACAGAGTGGCTGCAGATGGCTCCCTGGTATGTTTTACAGTCAATACTGTACTGTTATATATACGGAGTGGCTGCAGATGGCTCCCTGGTATGTTTTACAGTCAATACTGTACTGTTATATATACGGAGTGGCTGCAGATGGCTCCCTGGTATGTTTTACAGTCAATACTATGCTGTTATATATACAGAGTGGCTGCAGATGGCTCCCTGGTATGTTTTACAGTCAATACTATACTGTTATATATACAGAGTGGCTGCAGATGGCTCCCTGGTATGTTTTACCGTCAATACTATACTGTTATATATACAGAGTGGCTGCAGATGGCTCCCTGGTATGTTTTACAGTCAATACTATGCTGTTATATATACAGAGTGGCTGCAGATGGCTCCCTGGTATGTTTTACAGTCAATACTATGCTGTTATATATACGGTGTGGCTGCAGATGGCTCCCTGGTGTGTTTTACAGTCAATACTATACTGTGATATATACGGAGTGGCTGCAGATGGCTCCCTGGTATGTTTTACAGTCAATACTGTACTGTTATATATACGGAGTGGCTGCAGATGGCTCCCTGGTATGTTTTACAGTCAATACTATGCTGTTATATATACAGAGTGGCTGCAGATGGCTCCCTGGTATGTTTTACAGTCAATACTATACTGTTATATATACAGAGTGGCTGCAGATGGCTCCCTGGTGTGTTTTACAGTCAATACTATGCTGTTATATATACAGAGTGGCTGCAGATGGCTGGTATGTTTTACAGTCAATACTATACTGTTATATATACGGAGTGGCTGCAGATGGCTCCCTGGTATGTTTTACAGTCAATACTATACTGTTATATATACGGAGTGGCTGCAGATGGCTCCCTGGTATGTTTTACAGTCAATACTATGCTGTTATATATACAGAGTGGCTGCAGATGGCTCCCTGGTGTGTTTTACAGTCAATACTATGCTGTTATATATACAGAGTGGCTGCAGATGGCTCCCTGGTGTGTTTTACAGTCAATACTATGCTGTTATATATACAGAGTGGCTGCAGATGGCTCCCTGGTGTGTTTTACAGTCAATACTGTACTGTTATATATACGGAGTGGCTGCAGATGGCTCCCTGGTATGTTTTACAGTCAATACTATGCTGTTATATATACAGAGTGGCTGCAGATGGCTCCCTGGTATGTTTTACAGTCAATACTATGCTGTTATATATACAGAGTGGCTGCAGATGGCTCCCTGGTATGTTTTACAGTCAATAGTATACTGTTATATATACAGAGTGGCTGCAGATGGCTCCCTGGTATGTTTTACAGTCAATACTGTACTGTTATATATACGGAGTGGCTGCAGATGGCTCCCTGGTATGTTTTACAGTCAATACTATGCTGTTATATATACAGAGTGGCTGCAGATGGCTCCCTGGTATGTTTTACAGTCAATACTATACTGTTATATATACAGAGTGGCTGCAGATGGCTCCCTGGTATGTTTTACAGTCAATACTGTACTGTTATATATACGGAGTGGCTGCAGATGGCTCCCTGGTATGTTTTACAGTCAATACTGTACTGTTATATATACGGAGTGGCTGCAGATGGCTCCCTGGTATGTTTTACAGTCAATACTATGCTGTTATATATACAGAGTGGCTGCAGATGGCTCCCTGGTATGTTTTACAGTCAATACTGTACTGTTATATATACGGAGTGGCTGCAGATGGCTCCCTGGTATGTTTTACAGTCAATACTGTACTGTTATATATACGGAGTGGCTGCAGATGGCTCCCTGGTATGTTTTACAGTCAATACTATGCTGTTATATATACAGAGTGGCTGCAGATGGCTCCCTGGTATGTTTTACAGTCAATACTATACTGTTATATATACAGAGTGGCTGCAGATGGCTCCCTGGTATGTTTTACAGTCAATACTATACTGTTATATATACAGAGTGGCTGCAGATGGCTCCCTGGTATGTTTTACAGTCAATACTATGCTGTTATATATACAGAGTGGCTGCAGATGGCTCCCTGGTATGTTTTACAGTCAATACTATGCTGTTATATATACGGTGTGGCTGCAGATGGCTCCCTGGTGTGTTTTACAGTCAATACTATACTGTGATATATACGGAGTGGCTGCAGATGGCTCCCTGGTATGTTTTACAGTCAATACTGTACTGTTATATATACGGAGTGGCTGCAGATGGCTCCCTGGTATGTTTTACAGTCAATACTATGCTGTTATATATACGGAGTGGCTGCAGATGGCTCCCTGGTATGTTTTACAGTCAATACTATACTGTGATATATACAGAGTGGCTGCAGATGGCTCCCTGGTGTGTTTTACAGTCAATACTATGCTGTGATATATACGGAGTGGCTGCAGATGGCTCCCTGGTATGTTTTACAGTCAATACTATACTGTTATATATACAGAGTGGCTGCAGATGGCTCCCTGGTGTGTTTTACAGTCAATACTATGCTGTTATATATACAGAGTGGCTGCAGATGGCTGGTATGTTTTACAGTCAATACTATACTGTTATATATACGGAGTGGCTGCAGATGGCTCCCTGGTATGTTTTACAGTCAATACTATACTGTTATATATACGGAGTGGCTGCAGATGGCTCCCTGGTATGTTTTACAGTCAATACTATGCTGTTATATATACAGAGTGGCTGCAGATGGCTCCCTGGTGTGTTTTACAGTCAATACTATGCTGTTATATATACAGAGTGGCTGCAGATGGCTCCCTGGTGTGTTTTACAGTCAATACTATGCTGTTATATATACAGAGTGGCTGCAGATGGCTCCCTGGTGTGTTTTACAGTCAATACTGTACTGTTATATATACGGAGTGGCTGCAGATGGCTCCCTGGTATGTTTTACAGTCAATACTATGCTGTTATATATACAGAGTGGCTGCAGATGGCTCCCTGGTATGTTTTACAGTCAATACTATGCTGTTATATATACAGAGTGGCTGCAGATGGCTCCCTGGTATGTTTTACAGTCAATACTATACTGTTATATATACAGAGTGGCTGCAGATGGCTCCCTGGTATGTTTTACAGTCAATACTGTACTGTTATATATACGGAGTGGCTGCAGATGGCTCCCTGGTATGTTTTACAGTCAATACTATGCTGTTATATATACAGAGTGGCTGCAGATGGCTCCCTGGTATGTTTTACAGTCAATACTATACTGTTATATATACAGAGTGGCTGCAGATGGCTCCCTGGTATGTTTTACAGTCAATACTGTACTGTTATATATACGGAGTGGCTGCAGATGGCTCCCTGGTATGTTTTACAGTCAATACTGTACTGTTATATATACGGAGTGGCTGCAGATGGCTCCCTGGTATGTTTTACAGTCAATACTATGCTGTTATATATACAGAGTGGCTGCAGATGGCTCCCTGGTATGTTTTACAGTCAATACTGTACTGTTATATATACGGAGTGGCTGCAGATGGCTCCCTGGTATGTTTTACAGTCAATACTGTACTGTTATATATACGGAGTGGCTGCAGATGGCTCCCTGGTATGTTTTACAGTCAATACTATGCTGTTATATATACAGAGTGGCTGCAGATGGCTCCCTGGTATGTTTTACAGTCAATACTATACTGTTATATATACAGAGTGGCTGCAGATGGCTCCCTGGTATGTTTTACAGTCAATACTATACTGTTATATATACAGAGTGGCTGCAGATGGCTCCCTGGTATGTTTTACAGTCAATACTATGCTGTTATATATACAGAGTGGTTGCAGATGGCTCCCTGGTATGTTTTACAGTCAATACTATGCTGTTATATATACGGTGTGGCTGCAGATGGCTCCCTGGTGTGTTTTACAGTCAATACTATACTGTGATATATACGGAGTGGCTGCAGATGGCTCCCTGGTATGTTTTACAGTCAATACTGTACTGTTATATATACGGAGTGGCTGCAGATGGCTCCCTGGTATGTTTTACAGTCAATACTATGCTGTTATATATACAGAGTGGCTGCAGATGGCTCCCTGGTATGTTTTACAGTCAATACTATACTGTTATATATACAGAGTGGCTGCAGATGGCTCCCTGGTATGTTTTACAGTCAATACTGTACTGTTATATATACGGAGTGGCTGCAGATGGCTCCCTGGTATGTTTTACAGTCAATACTGTACTGTTATATATACGGAGTGGCTGCAGATGGCTCCCTGGTATGTTTTACAGTCAATACTATGCTGTTATATATACAGAGTGGCTGCAGATGGCTCCCTGGTATGTTTTACAGTCAATACTGTACTGTTATATATACGGAGTGGCTGCAGATGGCTCCCTGGTATGTTTTACAGTCAATACAGTACTGTTATATATACGGAGTGGCTGCAGATGGCTCCCTGGTATGTTTTACAGTCAATACTATGCTGTTATATATACAGAGTGGCTGCAGATGGCTCCCTGGTATGTTTTACAGTCAATACTATACTGTTATATATACAGAGTGGCTGCAGATGGCTCCCTGGTATGTTTTACAGTCAATACTATACTGTTATATATACAGAGTGGCTGCAGATGGCTCCCTGGTATGTTTTACAGTCAATACTATGCTGTTATATATACAGAGTGGCTGCAGATGGCTCCCTGGTATGTTTTACAGTCAATACTATGCTGTTATATATACGGTGTGGCTGCAGATGGCTCCCTGGTGTGTTTTACAGTCAATACTATACTGTGATATATACGGAGTGGCTGCAGATGGCTCCCTGGTATGTTTTACAGTCAATACTGTACTGTTATATATACGGTGTGGCTGCGCTTCAATTTTTTTCTGGAATCCAAATTGTCATGGCTAAAAATACAGAGATTTCTGCGCCTGTGGCAGGATTTTCTTTTAAGGTAGCTCAGTATCCATTCCACTGACTACATAGCTGAGTGTCCACTCCACTGACTACATAGCTGAGTGTCCACTCCACTGACTACATAGCTGAGTGTCCACTCCACTGACTACATAGCTGAGTGTCCACTCCACTGACTACATAGCTGAGTGTCCACTCCACTGACTACATAGCTGAGTGTCCACTCCACTGACTACATAGCTGAGTGTCCACTCCACTGACTACATAGCTGAGTATCCACTCCACTGACTACATAGCCGAGTGTCCACTCCACTGACTACATAGCTGAGTGTCCACTCCACTGACTACATAGCTGAGTGTCCACTCCACTGACTACATAGCTGAGTGTCCACTCCACTGACTACATAGCTGAGTGTCCACTCCACTGACTACATAGCTGAGTGTCCACTCCACTGACTACATAGCTGAGTGTCCACTCCACTGACTACATAGCTGAGTGTCCACTCCACTGACTACATAGCTGAGTGTCCACTCCACTGACTACATAGCTGAGTGTCCACTCCACTGACTACATAGCTGAGTATCCACTCCACTGACTACATAGCTGAGTGTCCACTCCACTGACTACATAGCTGTGTCCACTCCACTGACTACATAGCTGAGTTTCCACTCCACTGACTACATAGCCGAGTGTCCACTCCACTGACTACATAGCTGAGTGTCCACTCCACTGACTACATAGCTGAGTGTCCACTCCACTGACTACATAGCTGAGTGTCCACTCCACTGACTACATACAGTGCATTCAGAAAGTATTCAGACCCCTTGACTTTTTCCACATTTTGTTACGTTACAGCCTTATTCTAAAATGGATGAAATTAAAATGTTCCCTCGTCAATCTACACACAATACCCCATAATGACAAAGTGAAAACGGGTTTTTATAAATTTTGGCAAATTTATTAAAAATAAAAACAGAAATACGTTATTTACATAAATATTCAGACACTTTGTTATGAGACTCGAAATTTAGCTCAGGTGCATCCTGTTTCCATTGATCATCCTTGACATGTTTCTACAACTTGATTGGAGTCTACCTGCGGTAAATTCAATTGATTGGACATGATTTGGAAAGGCACACACCTCTATATAAGGTCCCACAGTTGACAGTGCATGTCAGAGCAAAAACCAAGCCATGAGGTCGAAGGAATTGTCCGTAGTGCCCTGAGACAGGATTGTGTCAAGGCAGAGATCTGGAGAAGGGTACCAAAACATTTATGCAGCATTGAAGGTCCCCAAGAAAACAGTGGCCTCCATCATTCTTAAATGGAAGAAGTTTGGAACCACCAAGACTCTTCCTTGAGCTGGCCGCCCGGACAAACTGAGCAATCTGGGGAGAAGGGCCTTGGTCAGGGAGGTGACCAAGAACCTGATGGTCACTCTGACAGACCTCCAGAGTTCCTCTATGGAGATGGGAGAACCTTCCAGAAGGACAACCATCTCTGCAACACTCCACCAATCAGGCCTTTATGGTAGAGTGGCCAGACGGAAGCCACTCGTCAGTAAAAGGCACATGACAGCCTGTTTGGAGTTTGCCAAAAAGCACCTAAAGGACTCTCAGACCATGAGAAACAAGATTCTCTAGTCTGATGAAACCAAGATTGAACTCTTTGGCCTGACTTCCAAGCGCCATGTCTGGAGGAAACCTGGCACCATCCCTACGGTGAAGTATGGTGGTGGCAGCATCATGCTGTGGGGATGTTTTTCAGCGGCAGGGACTGGGGGACTAGGGTTTGGGTTGGCAGATTTAGAAATATTTCCATAGGTATCCCTAAGGCCCCTGGGCTAAATGGTGTGTGCATTGATTAGTTTAGTGAAGTGTGGGATGGGAGAGTTCTGATAGCAGCCTGTCCGTGTCATGGGTGTTCAGTTTGGCTGTTTCGGGTTACTCGTCCAGAGACCTGCTGTCTGGCTGGGGGAGCCTGTCTGCAACCTGGGACCTCTGCAGGGATTTAGCAAATGTCAGGCAGATCTGCTCTCCAAAGACATGATTCCTAGAGTTTCGAGGGCTTCACAAAAGCTGGTGTTCAACTCGCCCATAATTATTCTGCAGGCTGTCTTCTGGACGCTCTCCAGCTGAGCAGACAGAGGTTGAGAGAGGCCAGGGTGCCAGGGTGCCAGGGTGCCAGGGAGCCAGGGTGCCAGGGTGCCAGGGTGCCAGGGAGCCAGGGTGCCAGGATGCCAGGGTGCCAGGGTGCCAGGGTGCCAGGGTGCCAGGGTGCCAGGGAGCCAGGGTGCCAGGGTGCCAGGGAGCCAGGGTGCCAGGGTGCCAGGGTGCCAGGGTGCCAGGGTGCCAGGGTGCCAGGGTGCCAGGCAGCGACAGCATACTCCAGAACTGGTCTTACGTGGAAAATATGGACTTTAGCCTTTACTACTGTAGCCCATAGAAACACATTGAATAACTCACTCAGAAATGGCAAAACAGACAGTCAAAAAATGAATCATAAGGAATAAGGTTTTGAAGTGTTTGTTCTATATCTCGGAGATACAAGAAAACTCTGGAAATATTGTAGTTATTCTTTTAGACATATATTTAACCCCTTATTTTAGTTGGCACAAAACTACCTCCATACTTCCATTCATTTCTATGAGTTGCCTTCAGACACTACAGACGTTTTTGTGAAAATACACATTTATTGGGATGTCTCCAGCTGATGTCTCCAGCTTCAACTGACATTTTGATGGGGATTATTTTATTATGTTACTTAGACTGACGCACTGGTGCATCGATAGACTCTTAAGGAATGATTAAAGTGTTAATACTAATATTATTTATTACATGTAGCCTACGGTGCATCCCAAATGGAATCCTGTTCCATATATAGTTCACTACGTTTGACCAGGAGCCTATGGAAATAGGGAGCAACCAGAGGCTCCATGTAATAGCTCATTTAACACCTTATTAATGTTTGGTGTCCATATTAGGACAGTCTCTGGTAATTGTATTGCAGCCTGTGTCCTGTCCCTCTCTGCCGCTGTATGAACGGGGTTTATGTGTCCTCAGTGGTTTGGAAACCTGGTGACCATGAAGTGGTGGAATGACCTGTGGCTCAACGAGGGCTTTGCCTCCTACGTCTCGTATCTGGGGGCCAACTCTGCTGAACCGACATGGAACATTGTGAGTCTTTCTTTTTTTTTAAAATCATATCTGTGTGTACGGTACAACTTTAACTGTTACACAGCTCTCCAAATATACATGTTTCTCAAGGATTTAACCGACAAAGAAATCTGCTCTCCAAATTCCATTTGACGATAAAAGTGAAAGTCCCGTGTAGCTCAGTTGGTAGAGCATGGCGTTTGCAACGCCAGGGTTGAGGGTTCGTTTCCCACGGGGGACCAGTATGAAAAAAAAAAATGTATGCACTTTAACTGTAAGTCGCTCTGGATAAGAGCGTCTGCTAAATGACTGAACATTTTAAAAGCGGAGGCCTTCTGTGTTGACCTGTTAACTCTCTCTCCACAGACAGACCTGATAGTGCTGAATGAGGTGCATGGTGTGATGTCTGCAGACGCGCTGGCCTCCTCTCACCCTCTCTCTGCTAAAGAGGAAGACATCATGAGACCTGCACAGATCAGTGAACTGTTTGACTCCATCACCTACAGCAAGGTGTGGTTCTAATCAAACCTCTTACTGGCGTCCTACAGATGCAGTCTTTTTCTGCCCTTCACAACACAGCACAGCATGCCACATTCACCTGGGTCAAAGTCACCTGGGTCAAAGTCACCTGGGTCAAAGTCACCTGGGTCAAAATCATCTGGGTCAAAATCACCTTTAAATAAATAAATCAGCAATACATTGAAATAGCAAATGCCACACGTCCTCAAGGAAATGAAATTATTTTGTGTCTGCATTTCTCTTACGGATTTTGACTCAGGTGACTGAGGTAGGCTGTACTGGGCCGTGACAGGCTGTACTGGGCCGTGACAGGCTGTACTGGGCCGTGACAGGCTGTACTGGGCCGTGACAGGCTGTACTGGGCCGTGACAGGTGAGTGAGGCAGGCTGTACTGGGTCGTGACAGGCTGTACTGGGTCGTGACAGGCTGTACTGGGCCGTGACAGGCTGTACTGGGCCGTGACAGGCTGTACTGGGCCGTGACAGGCTGTACTGGGTCGTGACAGGCTGTACTGGGCCGTGACAGGTGAGTGAGGCAGGCTGTACTGGGTCGTGACAGGCTGTACTGGGCCGTGACAGGTGAGTGAGGCAGAATGTACTGGGCCATGACAGGTGAGTGAGGCAGAATGTACTGGGTCGTGACAGGCTGTACTGGGCCGTGACAGGCTGTACTGGGCCGTGACAGGCTGTACTGGGCCGTGACAAGTGAGTGAGGCAGAATGTACTGGGCCGTGACAGGTGAGTGAGGCAGAATGTACTGGGTCGTGACAGGCTGTACTGGGCCGTGACAAGTGAGTGAGGCAGAATGTACTGGGCCGTGACAGGTGAGTGAGGCAGAATGTAATGGGTCGTGACAGGCTGTACTGGGTCGTGACAGGCTGTACTGGGCCGTGACAGGCTGTACTGGGCCGTGACAGGCTGTACTGGGCCGTGACAAGTGAGTGAGGCAGAATGTACTGGGCCGTGACAGGTGAGTGAGGCAGGCTGTACTGGGTCGTGACAGGCTGTACTGGGCCGTGACAGGCTGTACTGGGCCGTGACAGGCTGTACAGGGCGGTGACAGGCTGTACTGGGCCGTGACGGGCACAAAACGTCAGTCATCATGTTTTATTTCTTATATCCTGTGTTCTCTTCCTCCCAGGGAGCTGCAGTTCTGAGGATGCTGTCTGAGTTCTTGACAGAGCCTGTCTTCGCCCGAGGACTTAGTGTGAGTATTGTTTACGTACATTACTAATCACTATATTTTGTATCACATCATTTTGTTGATATATATAAAGTGACACATATTTAAGTGAGAACGTACAGTTATGAATATAACTACTGTTCCCTGAAGGAGGGAACGAGGTATAACATGCTATTGGGAGTCAACGACCAATCACATTCACTTTAAGAAAACTAAAAACACACCCAATGGGCCAATGAACGCAGAGCCCACTTCCAGACTAGAATACAGTATATACATATGAAATGAGTAAAGCAGTATGTAAACATTGTTAAAGTGATGATATAATGGCGCCAGAGGGGATGGCTGCCGTTTTACGGGCTCATAACCAATTGTGCTATTTTGTTAGTTTTTTCGCATTGTTTGTAACTTATTTTGTACATAAAGTTGATGCTACCATCTCTTATGACCGAAAATAGCTTCTGGACATCAGAACAGCGATTACTCACCTCGAACTGGACAAATATATATTATTTAATGAGTCCGACGCAAAGGATATACTGCTTCCCGGAGACCAGGCCCAAATCCCCGTCATTCACGTGAAGAAAAGACGGAGACACAGGGGGCGGAGGTCGGGGCGGAGGTCGGGGCGGAGGTCGGGGCGGAGGTCGGGGCGGAGGTCGGGCGGAGGTCGGGGCGGAGGTCGGGGCGGAGGTCGGGGCGGAGGTCGGGGCGGGGGTCGGGGTGCCTTGTGAGGATTCGTAGGCGAGTGAGTAAATCACCACTACCATCGGTTCTATTGGCCAACGTGCAATCACTGGAAAACAAATTGGATGATCTATGATCGAGACTATCCTACCAACGGACATGAAAAATTGTAATGTTTCACTGAGTCGTGGCTGAACGATGACATGGATAATATAGAGCTGGCTGGGTTTTCCATGCATCGGCAGGACAGAGCAGCTGCGTCTGGTAAGACGAGGGGTGGGTGTGTGTGTCTATTTGTCAATAACAGCTGGTGTGCAATGTCTAATATTAAGGTAGTCTCGAGGTATTGCTCGCCTGAGGTAGAGTATCTCATGATAAGCTGTAGACCCACTATCTACCAAGAGAGTTTCATCTATATTATTCGTAGCTGTTTATTTACCACCACAAACCAATGCTGGCACTAAGACCGTACTCAATGAGCTGTCTAAGGCCATAAGCAAACAAGAAAATGCTCATCCAGAAGCGACGCTCCTAGTGGCCGGGGACATTAATGCAGGCAAACTTAAATCAGTTTTACCTCATTTCTATCAGCATGTCACATGTGCAACCAGAGCAAATAAACTCTAGACCACCTTTACTCCACACACAGAGATGCATACAAAGCTCTCCCTCGCCCTCCATTTGGCAAATCTGACCATAATTCTATCATCCTGATTCCTGCTTACAGCAAAAACTAAAGCAGGAAGTTCCAGTGACTCGCTCAATAAGGAAGTGGTCAGATGACGCAGATGCTACGCTACAGGACTGTTTTGCTAGCACAGACTGGAATATGACGACTGTGTGATCACGCTCTCCGTAGCCGATGTGACCAAGACCTTTAAACAGGTCAACATTCACAAGACCGAAGGGCCAGACAGATTACCAGGGCGTGTACTCAGAGCATGTGCAGACCAACTGGCAAGTGTCTTCGCTGACATTTTCAACCTCTCCCTGACCGAGTCTGTAATACCAGCATGTTTCAAGCAGACCACCATAGTCCCTGTGCCCAAGAATGCAAAGGTAACCTGCCTAAATGACTACCGCCCCGTAGCACTCACGTCGGTAGCCATGACGTGCATGGCTTACATCAACACCATCATCCCGGAAACCCTAGATCCACTCCAATTCGCATACCGCCCCAACAGATCCACAGACGACGCAATCTCAATCGCACTCCACACTGCCCTTTCCCACCTGGACAAAAGGAACACCTATGTGAGAATGCTGTTCATTGACTACAGCTCAGCGTTCAACACCATAGTGCCCACAAAGCTCATCACTAAGCTAAGGACCCTGTGACTAAACACCTCCCTCTGCAACTGGATCCTGGACTTCCTGATGGGGCGCCCCCAGGTGGTAAGGGTAGGCAACAACACATCTGCCACGCTGATCCTCAACACCGGGGCCCCTCAGGGGTGCGTGCTCAGTCCCCTCCTGTACTCCCTGTTCACCCACGACTGCGTGGCCAAGCACGACTCCAACACCATCATTAAGTTTGCTGACGACACAACAGCGGTAGTCCTGATCACTGACAACGATGAGACAGCCTATAGGGAGGAGGTCAGAGACCTGGCAGTGTGGTGCCAGGAAAACAACCTCTCCCTAAATGTGAGCAAGACAAAGGAGATGATCGTGGACTACAGGAAAAGGACATCGACGGGGCTGTAGTGGAGTGTAGTGCGTACGGCCCAATACATCACTGGGGCCAAGCTTCCTGCCATCCAGGACCTATATACTAGGCAGTGTCAGAGGAAGGCTCCAAAAATGGTCAAAGACTCCAGTCACCCAAGTCATAGACTGTTCTCTCTGCTAACGCACGGCAAGCAGTACCAAAGACTCCAGTCACCCAAGTCATAGACTGTTCTCTCTGCTAACGCACGGCAAGCGGTACCAAAGACTCCAGTCACCCAAGTCATAGACTGTTCTCTCTGCTAACGCACGGCAAGCGGTACCAAAGACTCCAGTCACCCAAGTCATAGACTGTTCTCTCTGCTAACGCACGGCAAGCGGTACCAAAGACTCCAGTCACCCAAGTCATAGACTGTTCTCTCTGCTAACGCACGGCAAGCGGTACCAAAGACTCCAGTCACCCAAGTCATAGACTGTTCTCTCTGCTAACGCACGGCAAGCGGTACCAAAGACTCCAGTCACCCAAGTCATAGACTGTTCTCTCTGCTAACGCACGGCAAGCGGTACCAAAGACTCCAGTCACCCAAGTCATAGACTGTTCTCTCTGCTAACGCACGGCAAGCGGTACCAAAGACTCCAGTCACCCAAGTCATAGACTGTTCTCTCTGCTAACGCACGGCAAGCGGTACCAAAGACTCCAGTCACCCAAGTCATAGACTGTTCTCTCTGCTAACGCACGGCAAGCGGTACCAAAGACTCCAGTCACCCAAGTCATAGACTGTTCTCTCTGCTAACACACGGCAAGCGGTACCAAAGACTCCAGTCACCCAAGTCATAGACTGTTCTCTCTGCTAACACACGGCAAGCGGTACCGGAGCGCCAAGGTCCAAAAGGCTCCTTAACAGCTTCTACAACCAGGCCATAAGACTGCTGAACAATTCATCAAATGGCCACCCGGACTATTTACTCTCAGTCCCAGCTTTGATGCACCTGTACTGACCTCGTCTTCTGGATGATAGCGGGGTGAACAGGCAGTGGCTCGGAGATTATCCGTTCACCTACTCTCCGTCTCACAAAGACACGGCGGTTGGAACCAAAAATCTCAAATTTGGGACTCATCAGACCAAAGGACAGATTTCCACCGGTCTAATGTCCGTTGCTCGTGTTTCTTGGCCCAAGCAAGTCTCTTCATCTTATTGGTGTCCTTTAGTAGTGGTTTCTTTGCAGCAATTCGACCATGAAGGCCTGATTCACACAGTCTTCTCTGAACAGTTGATGTTGAGATGAATCTGTTACTTGAAGTCTGTGGAGCATTTATTTGGGCTGCAATCTGAGGCTGGTAACTCTAATGAACTTATTCTCTGCAGCAGAGGTAACTCTGGGTCTTCCTTTCCTGTGGCGGTCCTCATGAGAGCCAGTTTCATCACAGCCCTTGATGGTTTTTGCGACTGCACTTGAAGAAACTTTCAAATTTCTTGAAATGTTCCGCATTGACTGACCTTTATGTCTTAAAATAATGATGGACTGTCGTTTCTCTTTGCTTATTTGAGCTGTTCTTGCCATAATATGGACTTAGTCTTTTACCAAATAGGGCTATCTTCTGTATACCCCCCACCTACCTTGTCACAACACAATTGATTGGCTCAAACGCATTAAGAAGGAAAGAAATTCCACAAATTAACTTTTAAGAAGGCACACCTGTTAATTTAAATGCATTCCAGGTGACTACTTCATGAAGCTGGTTGAGAGAATGCCAAGAGTGTGCAAAACTGTCGTTAAGGCAACATATATTTTGATTTCTTTAACACTTTTTTGGTTGCTACTTGATTCCATATGTGTTATTTCATAGTTGTGATGTCTTCACTATTATTCTATAATACATAAAACAGTAAAAATAAAGAAAAACCCTTGAATGAGCAGGTGTGTCCAAACTATTGACTGATACTGTATGTGTGTGCACCCACTACTGCCATGCAACCTCTGCTGTTCACTGGAAGCAAACGGAGGAGGTGAGACAGAGGATAGCTGGAACGCTAGAGACCTCTAGTCTATAGGCATAACAGAAGGAGCAAACTCCAAACAGGAAGGGTGTACTGATAGCGTGGAGATTGTCCCAACATGCTTGTCCGCTAAGGCCATGAGAAGGGCAGTCTTGTAGGAAGGACCTCCGGGTCCAAAGACTATAATGGTCCAAAAGGAGGCTCACGCGGGGGTCAGTGCCATAGGCTTAGACACTGGTCTGGGCCGACCCACACCTTTAACCTGACACCAGCCCTGAAACGCCTTCAACCTGACACCAACCCTGAAACTCCTTCAGCCTGACACCAACCCTGAAACTCCTTCAAGCTGACACCAACCCTGAAACTCCTTCAAGCTGACACCAACCCTGAAACTCCTTCAACCTGACACCAACCCTGAAACTTCTTCAACCTGACACCAACCCTGAAACTCCTTCAAGCTGACACCAACCCTGAAACTCCTTCAAGCTGACACCAACCCTGAAACTCCTTCAACCTGACACCAACCCTGAAACTTCTTCAACCTGACACCAACCCTGAAACTCCTTCAACCTGATACCAACCCTGAAACTCATTCAAGCTGACACCAACCCTGAAACTCCTTCAAGCTGACACCAACCCTGATTCTCCTTCAAGCTGACACCAACCCTGATTCTCCTTCAAGCTGACACCAACCCTGAAACTCCTTCAGCCTGACACCAACCCTGAAACAGCTTCAGGCTGACACCAACCCTGATTCTCCTTCAAGCTGACACCAACCCTGAAACTCCTTCAAGCTGACACCAACCCTGAAACTCCTTCAAGCTGACACCAACCCTGAAACTCCTTCAACCTGACACCAACCCTGAAATTTCTTCAACCTGACACCAACCCTGAAACTCCTTCAACCTGATACCAACCCTGAAACTCATTCAAGCTGACACCAACCCTGAAACTCCTTCAAGCTGACACCAACCCTGATTCTCCTTCAAGCTGACACCAACCCTGATTCTCCTTCAAGCTGACACCAACCCTGAAACTCCTTCAGCCTGACACCAACCCTGAAACAGCTTCAGGCTGACACCAACCCTGAAACTCCTTCAGCCTGACACCAACCCTGAAACTCCTTCAGCCTGACACCAACCCTGAAACTCCTTCAGGCTGACACCAACCCTGAAACTCCTTCAGGCTGACACCAACCCTGAAACTCCTTCAGCCTGACACCAACCCTGAAACTCCTTCAGGCTGACACCAACCCTGAAACGCCTTCAGGCTGACACCAACCCTGAAACTCCTTCAGGCTGACACCAACCCTGAAACTCCTTCAGGCTGACACCAACCCTGAAACTCCTTCAGGCTGACACCAACCAGCCGTGTTCTATTCGGGAGTGAAGGACTAAGACTACCCTCTCTGTTAGCCTCTAAGACCAGGTGGCTAACTAGCTTCCCATACCTGCATGCAAGCTAGACACGCCCCCTCTAAAACAGTTACACTGAATGTGAGTTATTCCAGGTCAAAAACCAGAAACAGTCAAGCCGGGAAAACCCCCCAGAAACAGATACCAAGACCCAAAATTAATCTAGGGGGACGAGTACTCTCTCCCCACTAACAGACACCTAAGTCGGAGCCGAATCCAGTAGTCTTTGTTTGTAAATTGTGTGACGCGGTCCTTCAGGCGAGCTGAAGAGCGAAGAATTGAGGAAATGAATGTTATAGCCAGGAAGGTTTGCTTCCGAGGGCGGGCTTTGCATTGATTGGCCCATTGGGCGTGTTTTTAGTTTTCTTCAGGTGAATGTGATTGGTCGTTGACTCCCCTTAGTATCTTATAGCGAGTGACCGACTGAAAGGGAACTGATTTGGTATATTGAGGCTGAAATGTGACTTGATCTCTCCACAGACGTATCTGAATACATTCAAGTACAGCAACACAGTCTACCAGGACCTCTGGAACCACCTGCAGATGGTAATCAATGATCCTTGTCATAATGTGTACCTTCATATACATGACCCATTATTAATTAAGGGCCCGATTCAGACTTAAGAAATGTATGCCTTTCCTACGTACTTCTCAATAGCTGGTATTCAGACATACCTTATGAAGGTGCGTAACGGCCTTTGCAGGCGTGGTTCCCCTTGCGCACGCTGAATACATTTAATTAAACTGCTGAAAACACTCCCACTTGCTGGCCAGCAGATTTTCTCGTGGAGTTTTCATTCAATAGGGTTTTCAGTTCATTTTTCTTAAGCCATCCCTTTAAATACGGTGTACATTTAATTTTGTGGACAGACTCACTAGAATACATATAGAGAAGGGGTTCAGAATATAGGGATCAATTAAAGTAAGACATCTCTCCCTCTTCATCTCCGTTTCAGCACCAACTGGTAGATTTAAAAGTACTCTGATCTCTGATTAGTCCCCTGTAGCTCAGTTGGTAGAGCATGGCGCTTGCAACGCCAGGGTTGTGGGTTCGTTTCCCACGGGGGGCCAGTATGAAAAATGTATGCACTCACTAACTGTAAGTCGCTCTGGATAAGAGCGTCTGCTAAATGACTAAAATGTAAATTATTATTTAGGGTTAGGAAAGTATTTATGAATCATCCTGAAAGTTGTCATATTCAAGTTCATTCCATGAAATATTGGGAAGGTGGAAAAAAGTGTACATTAGGGGTTGAACCTATAAATCTACCCTAATAATCCTCACTAAGCGTGGAACTGTATGACAATGGTCCAGTCGTCGTGAACCGTGTGCCAGGCTCCAGGTTCAAACTGCCACATGTCGTTTGAGTTCCATAAGGTTTTAAATAGGCTACATGTCCCAAATTATTACACAATGTTCGTCTAATATGATCCACTAGCGACCCAGGAACAACTTCACAGACGTGACGGGGGAAAGAAAGGGAAACGGAATGGAATGATGCAAAATGTAGGCTACAAACTGAAGGAAACTAACACTAAAGTGACAGTTATAAATGTAGAAAACGGAGAAAAGCCCGGGAATATAATTAAAGCATTCTAAAGCGCGTGTCACGGTTCAGACAGACGACCAGAGGACCACAATTGCGTCACACCAGAAAGTTTATTAAACTTAAGGGAAAAGGGAAGTAGGGAGTGAATGAAGGCTCCAGGGGTAACAGGGATCCCGTCCAATGCGCTGGGTCTGTGCCCCCCCCAGTGGCAGCGAAGCGTCCTATGAAGCCGGTGGTGGGTGGTCCAGAAGTCCTGGGGGGGGGAGACACAGACACAACAGGGCGGAATGAAACCAGGCAGCAGTACAGTTCAAGGGAAATCCAAAATACGTAGTAGCAAGGCAGAAGGCTGGTCAGAGTTACCGGGATTGAAGAGTAGTCAGGAGTCGTAATGGCAGAAGCAGGTCTGGATCTCCTGAGGCAGAAGAGTATCCAAAAAACAGGCAGGTCCGGGGTCACAAAACCAGGGTAAGCCAGAAGCGCGAGCAAACAGGTTCCGGGTGTGAGCTTTGCAGACGATCTGACACCGGAGAGCTGAAAGACAGGGCCTTAAATACTGGGAGAGGTAGTGGGTAATGCAGCGCAGCTGGCAGAGTAATTAGAGCAGAGCAGAGCAGGGACAGGTGGAGCTAGTTAGGCTGAGTAGAGAGAGTGGTGAGCAGAGTGGAAGAAAATTAAGCTGGTAACCCGGTGGAGTGAGAGGCCCATGACAGAACCCCCCCCCCAAGGGACGGCCCCAGAAGTCCCAAGAGCAACACCACGCCGGGCGGGAGGAGGGGAGCCGGAGGAGGGCTAGAACTCCTCCGAACGGTCCGAGTGAACGTCCTCATCCTCGGAGGAAGCCGGAGGGCCGTGGTCGGGAGATGGGACAGGTCCCGAGACAGGATCAGGCACAGGACAGGAAGCCGAGTGGGCCGGACGGTTAGGGACCCCTCTGGGGCGGCCCCTACGGATTGCAGGTTGATCAGGATGCCGTTGGTGGAAAGCGGTGATGAGAGTCCTATCCACAATCCGACTAGCTGGCACCCAGGTCCTTTCCTCAGGTCCATAGCCCTCCCAGTCAATGAGGTACTGGAGACCCCTACCCCTCCGTCTGGACCGAAGCAGGCGGCGGACGGTGTAAACCAGACCACCATCGACGAGCCGTGGAGGAGGAGGACCAGGCGCAGCAGGGACCAGCGGACTCTCATGGATGGGCTTAATCTTAGACACATGGAAAGTGGGGTGCACCCTCAGGGAATTAGGCAGTTGGAGCCGGACAGCAGTTGGGCTAATCACTCTTATGATAGGGAATGGGCCAATGAACCGAGGTGCCAGCTTCTGCGACTCCACCCTGAGTGGCAGGTTCTTCGATGACAACCACACCCTTTGACCAACATGGTAGGTGGGAGCAGGAATTCTCCGACGGTTGGCCCCGGTAGTGTAGCTGGCAACGGACCTGAGGAGTGTGGCTCGGGCTTGTGACCAGGTGCGGCGACATCGACGGGCAAAAGCAAGTGCAGATGGGCAAGTAACCTCCTCCTCCTGGCTGGCAAATAGAGGAGGCTGGTATCCATAAACACATTGGAAAGGGGACATACCGATGGCAGAGCAGGTCAGAGAATTGTGTGCGTACTCCACCCATGTCAATTGCTGCGACCAGGAGTGGGGGTTGCGTGAAGTCATGCATCGCAGTGCCTTCTCGAGCTCCTGATTAGCCCGCTCTGACTGCCCATTGGATTGGGGATGGAATCCGGAAGTCAGACTGACTGTGGCTCCCAGCAGGTGACAGAACTCCTTCCAAAAAGCGGAGGAGAATTGTGGACCACGGTCAGAAACTACATCCTTTGGCAGTCCGTGGATCCGGAAGACGTGTTCCAGGACCACCTGGGCGGTCTCCTTGGCGGTTGGGAGCTTGGGGAGGGGAATGAAGTGTGCCATCTTGCTGAAACGGTCAACGATGGTGAGAATGACGGTCATGCCACTTGAAGGGGGCAGCCCCGTGACAAAGTCAAGGGCGATGTGAGACCAGGGACGTCTGGGCACAGGCAGGGGCTGCAGCAATCCGGCTGGGGGCTGGCAGGACGACTTGTGTTGGTTGCAGATGGGGCAGGCTTGGACGAATTCCCGTACATCCTTCCTCAGAGAGGGCCACCAGAACCTCTGGGCGAGCAGGTTGTAAGTGCGGGTGGAGCCAGGGTGACAAGCTAGGCGGGAGTCATGTCCCCACTGAACGACCTGGGACCTCAGGTCTTCGGGGACAAAAAGGCGGTCAGCTGGGCAAGTGCTGGGACCTGGCTGGTTACGGAGAGCCTCCAGCACCTGTTCCTCAACAGCCCAGGTCAGAGCTGCAACGATGCAGGGACTTGGCAGAATCGACACAGGGTCCTTGGAGGGGGTGTCATCCTTCTGGAATTGACGGGAGAGGGCGTCTGGCTTGGTGTTGCGTGATCCAGGCCGGTATGACAGAGTGAAATTAAACCTGGTGAAGAACAGGGCCCAGCGGGACTGCCTGGAGTTCAACCGTTTGGCCGTGCGGATGTACTCCAAGTTCTTATGATCGGTCCAAACGAGAAATGGAATGGTGGACCCCTCCAGCCAGTGACGCCACTCCTCCAAGGCAAGCTTCACAGCCAGCAGCTCACGGTTCCCTATGTCGTAATTGCACTCAGAGGGGGACAACCGACGTGAGAAAAAGGCACAGGGATGGAGCTTCCTATCCTCCGCAGCCCACTGAGAAATCACAGCACCAACTCCCACATCCGAGGCGTCCACCTCCACAATGAATTGCCGGTCCACATCAGGCATCTGGAGGATGGGAGCGGAGGTGAACCTCACCTTGAGGGTACTGAAGGCTTTGTCGGCTGCTGGGGTCCAGGTGAAGGGTTGCTTGGTGCTGGTTAGAGCAGTGAGAGGGGCAGCAACGGTACTGTAGTTCCGGATAAACTTCCTATAGAAGTTAGCAAACCCCAGAAACTGTTGCAGCTTCTTTCTGTTCTCCGGAACTGGCCATGAAGTGACTGCTGATACTTTGGCAGGATCCATTTGGATACTTCCCTCTGCCACTATGTACCCCAGGAAGGCCACTGTCTTGACGTGAAACTCACATTTCTCTGCCTTGGCGTAGAGGGAATTCTCCAGAAGACGATGAAGGACTTGCTGGACATGGCGGGTGTGTTCAGACAGGTTTCTGGAGTAGATTAAGATGTCATCCAGGTAAACGAAGACAAACTTGTTTAACATGTCCCGCAGTACATCATTCACTAGAGCCTGGAACACAGCAGGAGCATTGGTGAGGCCAAAAGGCATAACCAGATACTCGTAGTGGCCTGTTGGTGTATTGAATGCGGTTTTCCATTCATCTCCCTCCCGGATCCGCACTAGGTGGTAAGCGTTTCTGAGATCCAACTTGGTAAAAACAGTGGCTCCCTGGAGCAACTCAAAAGCAGAGGTGAGCAGAGGCAGAGGGTAACGGTTTTTCACTGTGATGTCGTTGAGTCCCCTGTAGTCGATGCAGGGGCGAAGAGATCCGTCCTTCTTCCCCACAAAGAAGAAGCCAGCACCAGCAGGAGATGAAGATGAACGGATTAATCCTGCGGACAGAGAGCCATTGATGTAGTCCTCCATGGACTTTCTTTCAGGAGCAGACAACGAATAAAGACGACCCCTTGGAGGAGCTGTTCCAGGGAGGAGGTCGATGGCACAGTCGTACGGTCGGTGAGGGGGCAGAGATGTGGCTCTTGCTTTGTTAAACACCTCTCTGAGACCATGGTAGCATTCTGGGACATTGGAGAGGTCAGGAGCGGAGTTAGTAGGTACTGGCCGAGGGGGTAGTGCGGCAGCAAGCAGGCAGGTTCGGTGGCAGTCCTCTCCCCACTCCCTGATCACCCCGGTCACCCAGTCGAGCTGAGGGTTGTGCCGGCGGAGCCATGGGTAACCCAGGATGAGGGGTTGGCCTGGAGAGGGGAGCAGGTGAAACTGGATAGTTTCTTGATGGTTTCCGGACAGACCCATCGAGACCGGGGCCGTGACATGAGTGACCGATCCGAGTAAGTGTCCGTCCAGTGCCCGGGCAGGAATAGGAGGTGTCAAACGGAGGTTCTCCAGTCCCAGTTGGCGTGCCAGCTTGATGTCCATTATGTTGGCTTCGGCGCCAGAATCCACCAGAGCAGCCAGGGTGTGAGTTGAGTCAGAGAGGCGGAGGTGAACTTGCAGCAGGGGTTTGCGGTCGGAGGACTGGATGGTCATTGAACTCAACCGGACTCCCCCTATGCCCGGTGAGCTTCGGCCCTTTAAAGGGCAGGTTACCACACGATGTCCATCACCTCCACAATAGAGGCAGAGGTTTGAGGTGAAGCGGCGCTGGCGCTCTGCAGGAGTGAGGGAGGCTCGCCCAATCTCCATAGGCTCCGACTGATCAAGCTGACCTGGGTGAGTGGCAGTAGATGACAGGAGCCCAGTCGGATCTCTCCGAATGCCGGTAGTAGGTGGACCTTGGCGCCCCCTCTCACGACGACGGGTCTGTATCCTTCTGTCGATCCTGACAGTCAGTGCGATGGCTTCATCAAGAGTGGAAGGCAGTTCATGGGAGACCAACTCGTCCTTGATATAGTCAGCCAAACTATGGAAGAACGCGTCCACCAACGATGGTGTGTTCCAAGAACTTCGTCTAGCCAGGGTTCGGAAGTCGATGGAATGGTCTGCGACTGTACGTCTGCCTTGTCGAATACTGAACAGTTCACGAGACGCCTCTGCGGTGGGTGAATCCAGGTCAAACACCTTCAGCATCTCCTCAGCAAACAGGTCGAAGGTTGCACATGCGGGGGTTTGACGTTCGAACTCTGCTGTTCCCCAGAGTCGAGCTCGGCCCGTCAGGTGAGTGATGGCATACCCAACTTTAGCCCCCTCCGTGGCGAAGGTCCTTGGCTGCAAGGAGAACTGAAGTCGGCAGCTAGTCAGGAATGGCCGGACCTGGGTTGAATCGCCGTTGAACCGCTCGGGGTTTCCAATCTTGGGTTCCGGAGCAGCGGCTGCAATGACCGGGGCAGGTAACTCGGGGGCTGGGCTGGTGGGCAGACTGGCTGGGGTAAGGTTGGTGAGGAGTTGAATGATCATGGCGAGTTGTTGTTGCTGCTGCTGGAACTGCTGCTCATGCTCATCGGTTTCCATGTCGGGGAAAGTGTGCGCTGAGTCCATAATGGTCAGATCGTACTGTCACGGTTCAGACAGACGACCAGAGGACCACAATTGCGTCACACCAGAAAGTTTATTAAACTTAAGGGAAAAGGGAAGTAGGGAGTGAATGAAGGCTCCAGGGGTAACAGGGATCCCGTCCAATGCGCTGGGTCTGTGCCCCCCCCAGTGGCAGCGAAGCGTCCTATGAAGCCGGTGGTGGGTGGTCCAGAAGTCCTGGGGGGGGGAGACACAGACACAACAGGGCGGAATGAAACCAGGCAGCAGTACAGTTCAAGGGAAATCCAAAATACGTAGTAGCAAGGCAGAAGGCTGGTCAGAGTTACCGGGATTGAAGAGTAGTCAGGAGTCGTAATGGCAGAAGCAGGTCTGGATCTCCTGAGGCAGAAGAGTATCCAAAAAACAGGCAGGTCCGGGGTCACAAAACCAGGGTAAGCCAGAAGCGCGAGCAAACAGGTTCCGGGTGTGAGCTTTGCAGACGATCTGACACCGGAGAGCTGAAAGACAGGGCCTTAAATACTGGGAGAGGTAGTGGGTAATGCAGCGCAGCTGGCAGAGTAATTAGAGCAGAGCAGAGCAGGGACAGGTGGAGCTAGTTAGGCTGAGTAGAGAGAGTGGTGAGCAGAGTGGAAGAAAATTAAGCTGGTAACCCGGTGGAGTGAGAGGCCCATGACAGCGCGTACATCAACTCGGCAGGTTCAGCCCTATTGGGTCTCCAGGTTCAGCCCTATTGGGTCTCCAGGTTCAGCCCTATTGGGTCTCCAGGTTCAGCCCTATTGGGTCTCCAGGTTCAGCCCTATTGGGTCTCCAGGTTCAGCCCTATCGAAGCCTATAGTTTGGGTCTCCACATTTCATCCACGCACATTATGAGGGCATACAATAACAATTTAGAATAATGGCAGAGCTATTTATAGCTTGTTTCAATGTGGAAAAGGAGCCACAATACATGTCATGTTGATACGACTGGTT
>NW_028157808.1:85000-90000 GCF_964263955.1 Coregonus lavaretus
CCATGTCAGGACAGATCAGACTCCATACTGGGTACAGACTAAAACAGAACAAGGCTTGCGTCCCAAATGGCTCCCTATTTAGTGCACTATATAGGGAATAGGGTGCCATTCTCTGGTCTAAAGTAGTGCACTATATAGGGAATAGGGTGCCATTCTCTGGTCTAAAGTAGTGCACTATATAGGGAATAGGGTGCCATTCTCTGGTCTAAAGTAGTGCACTATATAGGGAATAGGGTGCCATTCTCTGGTCTAAAGTAGTGCACTATGTAGGGAATAGGGTGTCATTCTCTGGTCTAAAGTAGTGCACTATATAGGGAATAGGGTGCCATTCTCTGGTCTAAAGTAGTGCACTATATAGGGAATAGGGAGCCATTCTCTGGTCTAAAGTAGTGCACTATATAGGGAATAGGGTACCATTCTCTGGTCTAAAGTAGTGCACTATATAGGGAATAGGGTGCCATTCTCTGGTCTAAAGTAGTGCACTATATAGGGAATAGGGTGCCATTCTCTGGTCTAAAGTAGTGCACTATATAGGGAATAGGGTACCATTCTCTGGTCTAAAGTAGTGCTCTATATAGGGAATAGGGTGTCATTCTCTGGTCTAAAGTAGTGCACTATATAGGGAATAGGGTACCATTCTCTGGTCTAAAGTAGTGCACTATGTAGGGAATAGAGTGTCATTCTCTGGTCTAAAGTAGTGCACTATATAGGGAATAGGGTACCATTCTCTGGTCTAAAGTAGTGCACTATATAGGGAATAGGGTACCATTCTCTGGTCTAAAGTAGTGCACTATATAGGGAATAGGGTACCATTCTCTGGTCTAAAGTAGTGCACTATATAGGGAATAGGGTGCCATTCTCTGGTTTAAGTAGTGCACTATATAGGGAATAGGGTACCATTATCTGGTCTAAAGTAGTGCACTATATAGGGAATAGAGTGCCATTCTCTGGTCTAAAGTAGTGCACTATATAGGGAATAGGGTGCCATTCTCTGGTCTAAAGTAGTGCACTAAATAGGGAATAGGGTGCCATTCTCTGGTCTAAAGTAGTGCTCTATATAGGGAATAGGGTACCATTCTCTGGTCTAAAGTAGTGCACTTTATAGGGAATAGGGTGCCATTCTCTGGTCTAAAGTAGTGCACTATATAGGGAATAGGTTGCCATTTGGGACGCAATAAAGAACTCTATTGCCTCTATGATGTGAAGGATAATCATTTATTTCCTACTTCATTCAAATACAGCCACTCATCTACCAATGAAAACGTTGGGATCTGATTGGGTGTTGGCCAATACCAAGGTGTCTGGATTCTTCAGGGTTAACTATGACAGTACTAACTGGGAACGCCTCCTCACACAGCTCAGCACAGACCATGAGGTAACAAAACAGTCAATATGCATATGATAATGATGATTTGTAACCTACTAAAAGACTCCACTCTTACGGTTTCCATATTAGGACACTGTAATTTAGTCTCAGCTGGAAGTGTCTCAGAAAGACTACCACGAGTCCTGCTGCCTGCCCCAATATGGAAACCATAAAAACTACCACGAGTCCTGCTGCCTGTCCCAATATGGAAACCATAAAAACTACCACGAGTCCTGCTGCCTGTCCCAATATGGAAACCATAAAAACTACCACGAGTCCTGCTGCCTGTCCCATTATGGAAACCATACTTCAATTTCCCTATTTTTATATTCAGGCTATTCCAGTGATCAACCGAGCCCAGATTGTGGATGATGCTTTTAACCTGGCAAGGTGAGTCCTCTTCCACACAATACAGTCCTCTGTCTATATTCTGTCTGTATGTAGACTACCTGTAAAGTCCTCTGTCTATATTCTGTCTGTATGTAGACTACCTGTAAAGTCCTCTGTCTATATTCTGTCTGTATGTAGACTACCTGTAAAGTCCTCTGTCTATATTCTGTCTGTATGTAGACTATCTGTAAAGTCCTCTGTCTATATTCTGTCTGTATGTAGACTACCTGTAAAGTCCTCTGTCTATATTCTGTCTATATGTAGACTACCTGTAAAGTCCTCTGTCTATATTCTGTCTGTATGTAGACTACCTGTAAAGGCCTCTGTCTATATTCTGTCTGTATGTAGACTATCTGTAAAGTCCTCTGTCTATATATCTGTCTGTATGTAGACTACCTGTAAAGTCCTCTGTCTATATTCTGTCTGTATGTAGACTATCTGTAAAGTCCTCTGTCTATATTCTGTCTGTATGTAGACTACCTGTAAAGTCCTCTGTCTATATGTAGACTATCTGTAAAGTACTCTGTCTATATTCTGTCTGTATGTAGACTACCTGTAAAGGCCTCTGTCTATATTCTGTCTGTATGTAGACTACCTGTAAAGGCCTCTGTCTATATTCTGTCTGTATGTAGACTACCTGTAAAGGCCTCTGTCTATATTCTGTCTGTATGTAGACTACCTGTAAAGGCCTCTGTCTATATTCTGTCTGTATGTAGACTACCTGTAAAGGCCTCTGTCTATATTCTGTCTGTATGTAGACTACCTGTAAAGTCCTCTGTCTATATTCTGTCTGTATGTAGACTATCTGTAAAGTCCTCTGTCTATATTCTGTCTGTATGTAGACTACCTGTAAAGTCCTCTGTCTATATTCTGTCTATATGTAGACTACCTGTAAAGTCATCTGTCTATATTCTGTCTGTATGTAGACTACCTGTAAAGGCCTCTGTCTATATTCTGTCTGTATGTAGACTACCTGTAAAGTCCTCTGTCTATATGTAGACTATCTGTAAAGTACTCTGTCTATATTCTGTCTGTATGTAGACTACCTGTAAAGTCCTCTGTCTATATGTAGACTATCTGTAAAGTACTCTGTCTATATTCTGTCTGTATGTAGACTACCTGTAAAGGCCTCTGTCTATATTCTGTCTGTATGTAGACTACCTGTAAAGGCCTCTGTCTATATTCTGTCTGTATGTAGACTACCTGTAAAGGCCTCTGTCTATATTCTGTCTGTATGTAGACTACCTGTAAAGGCCTCTGTCTATATTCTGTCTGTATGTAGACTACCTGTAAAGGCCTCTGTCTATATTCTGTCTGTATGTAGACTACCTGTAAAGGCCTCTGTCTATATTCTGTCTGTATGTAGACTACCTGTAAAGTCCTCTGTCTATATTATGTCTGTATGTAGACTATCTGTAAAGTCCTCTGTCTATCTTCTGTCTGTTTGTAGACTACCTGTAAAGGCCTCTGTCTATATTCTGTCAGCATTTTATTTCACCAGGTCTAATTCCTGGTTCTTGTCTATTTCCTTGATGAATGAAGGTGATAGTGATGTTTAGTTGTATTTGTTAATGTCAGGGCTCGGACAGTGAGCACTACACTGGCTCTGAGAACCACCCTGTTCCTTCAGAGGGAGAGAGAGTACATGCCCTGGCAGACGGCTGACAGGAACTTGGGCTTCTTCTTCCTCATGTTCGACCGCAGCGACGTCTACGGACCCATGCAGGTCTGTGTTATATATATGTGTCCTAAATGGGATCCTATTCCTTATGTAGTGCACTACTTTGGCCAGATCAGAGCCCTATATGGCACCCTATTCCTTATGTAGTGCACTACTTTGGCCAGATCAGAGCCCTATATGGCACCCTATTCCTTATGTAGTGCACTACTTTGACCACTGTAAATGGAACAGAGTGCCATTAGGGATACACCCCTAGACTACTGAACTAAAAAAAAAGCAAAATCTGTTATTAAGATCAACTCCGTTCCATTTTGAATCCCACTGAGGAATGCAGGTGATAATGAGCGGCAGGTAGCTTAGTGGTTAAGAGCGTTGTGCCAGTAACCGAAAGGTTGCTGGTTCTAATCCCAGAGCCGACTAGGTGAAAAATCTGTCGACGTGCCCTTGAGCAAGGCACTTAACCCTAATATCTCCTGTAAGTCGCTCTGGATAAGAGCGTCTGCTAAATGACTAAAACAAAACAAAACATAATGTCATCCAATAACTCTGATATGTTGTGATGAAGCTAGTTATGTTCTTATCTTTCAGGCTTACCTCAATAAACAAGTCACACCTCTTTTCAACCACTTCAAGACTATCACTGCTGACTGGACCAAGATTCCTGAGAAACATACTGACCAGTAAGAACGTCTACCTTTCAAAATGTTGATGGATATATGCAACAAGGAGGAAATGTCAAGATAATTAGAAATTATTTTTAGAAGACAGCTCAAAATGACAGATTTTATCCAGATATCATGAATCTAGTAAATAAGTCAGAATAGTAAGTTGTGAGGTCAGTATTCCGTTAATAGTCTATTTTCCACTCCCGTCTCCAGGTACAACCAGGTGAATGCCATCTCTATAGCCTGCAGTACTGGAGTGGCAGGCTGTGATGTGTTGACTACAGGCTGGTTCAAAGACTGGATGAATACGCCTGAGAACAACAGGTGAGTACAGAGATCCCTCTCCTCTCCTCTCCTCTCCTCTCCTCTCCTCTCCTCTCCTCTCCTCTCCTCTCCTCTCCTCTCCTCTCCTCTCCTCTCCTCTCCTCTCCTCTCCTCTCCTCTCCTCTCCTCTCCTCTCCTCTCCTCTCCTCTCCTACTCTCTCCTCTCCACCTCCTCCTCTCCTCACATTTTTACATTTTAGATTTTAGTCATTTAGCAGACGCTCTTATCCAGAGCGACTTACAGTTAGTGAGTGCATACATTTTTCATACTGGCCCCCGTGGGAATCGAACCCACAACCCTGGCGTTGCAAGCGCAATGCTCTACCAACTGAGCTATAAGAGGGATTCACCTCACCTCCCCTCTCCTCCTCCTCTCCCCCTCCTCTTCTCCCCTCCTCCTCTCCTCTCATCTCCTCTCCTCTCCCCCTCCTCCCACCTCCTCTCCTCCTCTCCTCTCCCTCCTCATCTCCTCTCCCCCTCCTCTCCTCTCCTCTCCTCTCCTCCTCTCCTCTCCTCTCCTCTCCTCTCCTCTCCTCTCCTCTCCTCTCCTCTCCTCTCCTCTCCTCTCCTCTCC